>NW_010362793.1:233764-251960 GCF_000414095.1 Morus notabilis
TCTCCAAAAATTCCACATCGTGCATGTGATGGTGTTTGTGGAAATTTGAGTGTTTATTGTAACCCGTTTTGTCTCATGTGTGCCCACACACACGTCTTCGTGGATTCTAGGAATTGATGTGGAAGACATTGGTTTTCTAAACACAAAGATTGGAGCAAAGACTGTTCGTGGTCAAAGAACTCAAGTTATCATCCGAGTCGGCTTCCAGGTATTTTTCCTGATTGAGTTCTTGATATATATAAGTTAATGAGATTAATTTATTCGTGCATAAATTAATATAATCTATAGAGTATCTCAAAAGTTTTATGAAAATTTTTGTTATACACGATCCGCCTCTTCCCCGCACCACCACGCTTCCGCATCCGGATTCGATCCGGAGACCAACAAAAACATCTCTAGTTACCTCTTGGTGCAACAATCAATTACCTCAATCTGATTGCAAGAGGGCCTCTCATCCGGAAACTTCATGGAGTTGAAGATATTACTCTTCATTAACCCGAAGAGTCAAATTCACGATGTGAACATCAATTAAAGCTTTTCCAGTAGCAAGAAATGGCCTCCTAAGGATGCTGTGAATCTCCTTGTCTTTTTTATATTGAGAACCACAAAGTCCACCGGGAAGATGCACTTATCCACCTTGACTAAAACATCCTCAATAACACCACGAGGATAGGTAAGAGAACGATATGCCATTTGTAAAGAAATAGTAATGGGCTTTATCTCACCAAGACCCAACTTTCGGAACACTGATAAAGGCATGAGATTTATGCTAGTACCAATGTCACACAAAGCCTTCTCGAATGTCGAACTCCCAATGGTGCATGGAATAGTAAAGCTCCCAAGATCTTTCAACTTTGTGAAAGCTTCCTTTGGAGAATAGGACTGCATTCTTCTGTTAATTTCACTGTTTCGTAATCCTCCAACTTCCGCTTCTTAGACATTACTTCCTTCATGAACTTCACATAGTTCGACATTTCTTCCAAGGCATCCACAAAAGGGAAGTTAATATGCAACTTCTTGAAAATTTCAAGAAACTTGGAAAATAGAGCATCAAGTTTCTTCTTTCGAAACCGTTGAGGAAACAACAAAGGTGGAGCAACAATAGGAGGATTATCTAGAAATGAAATAGAATTGGGATTTGAGGCTATCTTTGGTGACTCCTCTACAACTTCATATTCTTTCTCCTTAGCGTTAGCTTTGTGGGGCTTGGGCTCCTTAAGTGCTTTCTCACTCTGAAGTGTAATGGCCTTACAATGGTTGGGTTCTTTTCCTTGTCACTTTGAAATTGACCTGGTTGATGGCCCTTTAAGGAATTGGCCAATTGACCAATTTGCATCTCCAGGTTCTTCATGGTGGCTTCCATGCTATTACAATGGTCCTCTATGTTAGTGAGCCTCAAATCACCTTGTTTGAACTTTGATGTGGTTTCTAACATGAAAATAGTCAAAATATCTTCCAAAAGTTGTTTCTTCTCCGTCACACTAGGTCCCACATTTTGATTATACCCCAGTGGCGGTTGTACAACATTTCTTTGGTTGGCATAAAAGAAGTTCTCGTGATTTTGGAGCCCCAGATGGTAGTGAGTTGGCAAAATGTTGGCGGGTCGAAAATTGTAGTTCTGGTTGTTTATGTATCGGCATTGTTTTTGGTTAATCCCCTCTTCAACATAAGAAGTGTTCACCACATTAGCCACATCCTTGCTTGTAAAAGCTTCCCGAGTGGTCCATGCTGAAAATTGATTAGCCAAGGCTGATACTTGAGTGGATAATGCAACGATTGGATCCACTTCATGAACTCTCTCCGCTTTCTTTAAAATCGACCTCTCATTAGGCCATTGGGAATTGTTTGTAGACATTTCTTCCAAAAGTAATTAGGCTTCCTCGGTAGTTTTCGACAAAAAAGTACCACTGGTCGCCTCATTAAGAACCGTCATCGTTTGCCCATTCAACCTGTTGTAGAACAATTGAATCTGGAACCATTCTTGATAACCATATTGAGGATGCCTCTGGATGAGGTCCTTGAATCGCTCCCATGCCTCGTAAAGAGGCTTACAATCTAACTGTCTGAATTGAGCCATCTCACTCCTCAACTATGTTGTATTTAAGGGAGGAAAGAACTTGTTAAGGAATTTCTGAGCCAACTCATCCCAAGTAGAGACACTCCCCGGAGCTAATCCTTGTAACCAACCTCGCGCCTTATCCCTAAGAGAAAACGGGACCAAGCGTAACCGAATCACATCATCACCAACATCGTTCATCTTGATTGTGTCACAAATCTCCAAAAATACTGAGAGCTGAACATTAGGGTCCTCATGTGGCAATCCCCCATATTGATTATGTTGAACCATACTGATTAAGGCAACCTTTAACTCGAAGTTATTAGCTTGATCGCTTGACGCCAGATCCCCGATTAATTGTCATTCAACACCGGCCGAAAATAATCCCTCAAAGTCCGTTCTTGATTGTCAACAACAGCATTGTTGACATTGTTGTTGTTGTTGCCTTGCTCATCCGCCATAGCTTGAATTCTTGCTTTTCTTTTCCTCCACTTTGCACGACAAGCTCATTCGATTTCCGAATTATATGGTAGCAAATCCAAGCTCTGAATCCTTCACATAAACTGTCAAGCAACAATGGACAATGAAAATTAAGTAGTAAAGTAAAATAAAAAGAAAAGCCTAAATTAAAACTAGCCACTTAATCACAATATTAGTTCAAATTATCCAAAATATTCAATCCCCCACAACGACGCTAAAAACTTGTTGCAAAATTTTCTGAAAGTGAACGGGTTGTAAAAGTAATAAAGTGACTAAGTCGAATATCGTCCCACAAGGACTGAATTTTTGTGAATTAAACTAAGTACCGTAAGTGTTCGTGATTAAATTTTATCTAGGTGACCGAAATCGATTGAATTAAGTAATTGAAGCGAGAAAGCAAATTAACTTAACTATTAAAGCTAGAACACAAGATCTAACAAAATATGTAACTAAATATCAAAATTATGAGTGGAAATAAAAATAATAATAGAGTTCTAGGGTCTTGACTTCGCTTCGTTCTCTCCATGTCTTTCTATTTAGTGGTTGCTAATTGACGGATTAGAAGGATCTTTTGGTCAATAATCTTCTGTTTTTCATATTATTCTTCTCATCGTGAGGTAAATATATACAAATATTAGCTACTAGAAACGTAGAGTCTATTCTAGGAAATTTACATGTAAAAGGTAACAAAAAATATTCTCACTAATTGTAGATTCCTATAATCACGATCTCCTACAATCTTGGGAGTTAACCAAATCTTCTCATGCTAACACTAATCAATTTAACTAAATTCATTAATCTAAGATTTCTAAATTCATCTCATTACCTCTCATGAGCATCAAGTAAAACAACATGTGCAAATAAATAAGCCAATATCCCTATCTAACTTGGGTATAAACACATTCATTAAGCTCAACCTTTTAATGATTATCAAAGCATTTGATCACCTCCCAGTCTCACAATTACCAAGATCCTCATAACCTACGTGTTGATCACCTCCCGGTCTCACAATAACATTAGATTGTGAATCTTTATACTGATATTAAAAAACTAGTCTATTTTCCAATCAACTAGAAGCATTAAGTTCAAGAGAAACACAAATGATTGAGTCAAGATTTCATTAACAACTAACTAAATATTCAAAACATAGTTCAAGCTAGCTATATCAAGGCCCTGGATTAGAAATCTAGCCACACATGGTCAAATCCATAAGCATAACCATCATGAAAATCATAAAAGCAATCATGTTGTCTCAATATAACAATTACAATTTTCAAATTAAAATCAAAATAAAAAGAGTAGAGATTAAGAGGAAACTATAGTAGAGTGGTATTCAAGGCTTCAATCTTCAAGAATCTTCCAAGATGTCCCCAAGAAAAATCCTCCAATTTTCAGCCTCCAAACTCTCTTTTGTTCTTAAAGTTTGTGTCTCCAATCTTTCTTGATAAATGTGCCTCTCAAAATTAGAGTTTTTGTGGCTTAGTAGTCTTTCACATCACCTTCAAAGGAGCAATCTCGGCCCTCTAAATTGGATTAAGGGCAAAAAATGACCTAAACTTCAATCAACTCAAAGAGGAGGCGCGGGCGCACGTGCCTGCACCATTATGTTGCGTGGGCGTGCGCCTCTTGCTGCCAGGAAAGGGCCTTTGTGTCCCTTTTTTGCGTGGTTTGCTCTAAATTTTGATCCAAATTGCCACTAAGTCTAATTTTCTCCATTTTCCTACAAAATGCACTAAAATACATCAAAATAAAAATAATGCTTGAGAATTAAACAAATAATTAAGCTTAAAAGCATTTAATTTGTGAGTAGAACACTCACTCATCAAAAATGTTCTTAGAAATGTACCTCTAAATTTTGTTCTCATGTCAAAGTTTTATTAGTTTTTTTTGGATCACCAAGTAGTTTAGTTGACATATGAATTGACGAATTTACTCTTACAACTTATAGATAAACCCATAACCAAACATGGATTAGGCGTTATGTTAAATAAAAATGAAGGGGAAAAATCATCAATAAAGCGTACAAATTCATGTATTTTCAAGCTAAATATTTCATTAACGTGAATTCATCAATTAATATATTATTATCGTGAATTCGACCATTCAAGGTCAAAATCAGTTGACTAAAAAAGGTATAAATTTGCCATGAATTTGAAGTTAGAGGTACAATTTTGATAAGATCCAACACACAATGTATATTTGTTTTGATAAACTCAAAATAGAAGGTATAAATTAATGGTAACTAAATATCCATAAACATAATGATGATCGTTTCACTCCATTATCAAGTCCCTAATTTTCCCATATACCGTACCATGCATATCTATAAACATTGGTGGTGAAATTTATATTTACACATAACCACCAACAACGACAGCTCCTATAATATTCACTTTATCACCACCACTAATCTCTCTATGAACTTAGTATATAAACCACCATATATACATTTGATTATTTCTTTCTTTCCAAAGATAGCCCAGTTCTAAGCTTATATCTTTCTCTTCTACAAAGTACTCTTGTGCTTCTTCAACTATGAAAGCTGGAAATGAGCACAAAAAAGGGCTGTGGACAGCTGAGGAGGACAGAATATTGATGGACTACATAAGACAGCATGGAAAAGGGAAGTGGAACCGCATTGCCAGAGAGACAGGTTAGCTTCTTCCTTTTTTTTTTGTTTTTTGTTTTTTGAAGATGAATGTTTTGGAGCATACTTGTGTAGGCACTATAACATTAACTATATATGTGTATATATATATATATATATACACACACACATATACGTTTGAAGAGGTGTGGCAAAAGTTGTAGATTAAGGTGGATGAATTATCTTAGCCCCAGTGTGAAGCGTGGTGACTTCTCTGAGGAAGAAGACGACCTCATAATTCGGCTCCATAAACTCCTTGGAAACAGGTTTCTTTCTTTCACTTTAATTATGCAGAATAAATTAATAATGAAAATACTCAGGTACATGATGTGCGTGTTTGAAACCATTTTTTAAAACGGTTTTCACTAATTTTGAGAAATAATAAAAAAAAAAAATGAAACGACGTTTGTTTAAGAAATGTTTTGAAAATAAAAACGAAAACAGTAAAAATGGTTTTTTACGAAGGAATTAAAAAACAGTTAAAAGTTGTTTTCACTTTTCTGTTATCATTTTTTAGTACTTATTAACAATATTATAATATATTAATTAATAAATACAATTTCACTTTTTTATCATACTCCAAACAATCTCTTAAAAAACTAACTAAACGTAATTTCAGAATCGGTCCCAGAATGATTCTCAAAACAATTTAATTTTTATTTTTTATTAAAAATAAAATCATTTTAAAATAAATTCCAAACGCACCTGATATATCTTGAAATTTATTGAACATGCGCGTTGTTTTTTTCTTCTCAAAAACGATCATAGAAATCCTTTTTATGGCCAAAACTTTTTGATCCATTTTTCAGCTTCCTTTTTTCTCGTCTTATTTCATGTTGGTTTTCTTGTTCATATAAACTTTTCTATCTGTCCTTTCTGATGTTTTGAATTGAAATGACAACTTTCTCCATGTTATATAGTGGCAGTGACAAAACTAATAAGATACACTATACTAATCAAACGGTTACTATTACTAAGAATGATCATATTAATTACTAAATTATGTGCTTAACTATCATCTTAATTAGGTGGTCTTTGATCGCCGGCCGGGTTCCTGGAAGAACCGACAATCAGATCAAGAACCACTGGAACACTTGTTTGAGCAAGAAGCTCGGAATCAAGAAGGGAATTAAGAGCAAAGTAACAAGGATGAATTCACAACCAATTATCTCAGGAGAGCTGAAGAATTTATTTGATACCCCAATCCCATCAGGGACAAACTTATCCGAGTTTCCAAACAAAAATTTATGTACTAATAAGGGTGAATTAGATGAAGGTGATAAAGTGATTACAAAAGAATATGGCTCTCAAAGTGCACATGGGGAGGTGATGATGAGTGAAAATTATGATGAGACTTCTTTTTGGATTTCTTCTAGTGCTGATTATCCAAACGGATCTTATCTAGTGGGGCCTCAAGAAGATCACTTTCTTGATTTTGTTTGTGATATTGGCTTCTAGACTTGGATTTTTTCTAGTAATTTCCATGACTGCATAATAAACTGCTTCCCTTTATTGTGTTTATTATGTTAAGAATTAATCGAATTATTATTATTATTATTATTATTTTTCTAACGGAGTAGTAATACGAAAGATAAGATAAATAAGTACACACAAAAATTGTAGTGATTCACCTAATGCTCAGCTATATGCGTACACAGAGAATTTTTATAATAATGAGGAAAAAGTATTATGAAAAATTAAATGAAGGTGGATCTATATGCTAATTCTAAGTCAAGTGATAATTAAGCTCTGCAAACTCAATATTACAATCCAAATTTAATATTAATGGACCAGAAGCAAACATGTAATAGCTTCGTTAGACTCTAATTGGTTAAGGTGGGAGGCACCCAGATATCAACCAATAATAGTAATGTTTTTATATGTTTCATGTGTCTGTTTTTTGTGAATGAATTGCTTTCGATTATGTGCATTCTATTCACTCAAACTTTGAGGTGAAATTAATCATTTTGTTTTCTTTTTTAGTATCATTAAATCTAATCTCGGCCTTTTCTTTTTTTTTTTTTTTGGGGTAAAACTTTAATCTCGGCCATAAAATATAAGACCAGTTTGGGGTTGTTGTGTTTTTAAAATAATTGTTGTGCATTTAACAGAAACACTACTTTTACTTAAAACAAAAGTATAAGCAAACATTTTAACTTTTCAAAATAACGTAAAAAATGCATTGATTTATGTTCAAAGTGCTTTTGTGCACATTTACCAAATACTATAGTTGTATCGTTTATTATGCAAAGTACTTTTGGAAGTTTTAAAAGCAATCTCAAACAACTGCAGCTGACATAACCTTTACATCACACTAATCTTTGAGGTTTCTTCCTGTGATTTTCACTATATCATGAAACTAATATCCACAACTTTATTATATTTATTAAGGGGAAGAAAGAAAAAACGAGAATTTTTTGGTTGATTATTAAAAAAATACTCTATTAATAGGGTATTATTTTACACCGTCACATCTTTATTAAATTTTATTAATTTTATTTACTTTTTTATTTTAACATGATTTGATCATATCCAATATTACCGACTATCGACAAGGATACCCTAACATGGAAAGTTCAAAGAAAATAATACAAAATATTGTGTGGACAAAAAGAAATAGATAGCTGCAAATAACAGAAATTAAAGGAGGTGTTGTGAAAACAGATGGATTTGTGGCTTAGGCAATTTGACATAGCAAAAGCTATTCTATAGCGGTCACATGTCAATTGGAACAAGAAGGCTGCAAAGATTTCAGAGGGTATATATAAGGCCAGTTGTTTTTTTTTGGCTTTTTATATATTGGCGTTATTTACATTATTTGGAGCAGCTATATCATATATTTGCCTTTCTTCATGGTGCCTCATCTTTAGTAGCAAAATTCAGATCAACAACTATTCTAATAATGAGAAGACTTCTTGATTCCAGATCAAACCCCATAAGAAAAAAGAAAAAGTGAACTACTTATTATATTTTTTTCACTCGAGTCTTGATATGTCGTTTGGCTTTTTTCATTTTATGTTTTATAAGAACCTAATTGTTTCTTTTTGGGTTTAGCATTTCATTTTAGCTAGGGCCCCCGTGCATTGAATTTGTGCCAAACAATTATTGAACTTTTGAACCAAGGCTTTGTTATCTCTATTTTTTTTATCTTTGTCTAATTCTTTGAATCATTGCAATCAAGAAGGGTAGAGGAAAAATATATATTGGATACAATTTGAACGAGAATTCTATGATAGTCTATAAAAAATACCCTATCAACTACTATAAAAGATAACTTTTATATTAGTCGGATCTTTATCAAATTCCGTTACACTATCATACTTTTCTAACATTGATTCTTATGTGATCTGTTTTTTTTTTTTTTTTTTTTTTTTTTTTACCCCCATAATCTATCATAAAATTATCCTTATAAGGGGTTCTCTAGCTAGTAATCTTATTGATGTAAAATTTCGGTGAAAACTACTGAACATCTCAATATGCAACCTTGAATCTTAACTATTAAATGATTTAAAAAATGACGTCATTTGTTGAAAAAACAAAAAGAAAAATTATCAGTTTTAAGCTGTCTGTTCATTTTACCGATTTGAGTTTAGAATTCGAGTTTTGTTACAGTAAAAAGCTCTAAGAAACAGTCACATCTAACTTTTTTATTATAATAAAAAGTTCTCATATAAAGTCGCATCTTAACTTAAATCAGTGAACTAAACGGACCATCCTGATATGTTTCCCAAAAAGCTTCTTCAAAATGTTTTCCATACAACATAAGAAGAGTAAAAAGTATTTTTACAGGCTGAAAAAGGTCACATCGCAAAAAGCTTCAGAGGGTTCCTAATCCTCTGTTGAGGTCCCCTCTTGGGTGATTAGAGTCATTATTAACACATAATTTTTTTTTTGGATAAATTATTAACACATAAATTTGCAATTCAAATTATGTCATTATATATGTTTGTAAAGTTCATCTTTCAGTATTAATGCGCTCCCACAAATTAACAATCATTAGACTTTTGAACTTTTAATACATTATCATGTCTCTGATGGTGGTCTTTCTCTAAAATAATTCGAGATCATTGCAATCAAAGAATAATGGACGGTTCAGATTAGACATGATGACTCTTTAGCCAGATGCAAATATATATGAGAAATCCACAATGTGATTCTCAGGAATATGTCCTGCCCACCCAAACACACTACAAGTCATGACAACAAAAATTTATTGATCTGCTTAAAACATTTCCCTTTTTTTTCTGTTTAATTTGCTTGAATTAGAATAACTTTCCAAAACAAACTCATTGTCATTGACATAGAAGAAGGTCATTTTGGAAAAAAGACCTAAAAAGCATTTCCATTTGTCACTTATCAATATCAATGCTCCACAGTCCCCACTAATAGACTAAACAACTTTTTCTTTTTTCAATTTCAGAAAAGTGCTTTTTTTTTTCCTTTTTTTACTCATTTGCACTTAGAATTAATTTAGTTTTTTTTTTTCTAAAACATATACCAATTGACATAGATTTAATTATGCATAGATAACAACATTTGTACAATTTTTAATTTGCTCATGAAAAAATGGCTTTTGGGTCCCTATATATTCACTTCTTGCTTTCATTAATCTCAGCTAGTTCATTAATTCAAAATTATCTAATGTGTGTGTGTGTGTATGCACCCAAGTAACTAATTTGATGTTGATCTTAATAATTAGACTTCCCAGCTTGCTAGTTCATTTTCATTACGTATTTTGGTACCTAACCACTAATTAAAAATCACTACTAGGGTTCTTGTCCATTTTGACCATGTTGTCAATAGTAATGATAAGTTAATTAATTTTCTAAGATTTGATATATATACATATATAAATAATGTGTATATGTATGTATGTGTGTGTGCATGCATGCATGCATGATTATATCCATTCTACTAGGCAAAATATGGTAGCCAACTTTTCATTCTCTGTTTCATATCGTTTTTTGCATTCACTCTATTTTTTTTTTTTTACAGTACTATTAAATTGCATCTTCCTTCAATATTTCCAAATGCCAAATCAGTAAACTTGGGTTATTCTTAAATACCAAAAAAAAAAAAAAAACTATTATATATTTCACAAACTGCAGTTGGGAAAACTGCACTGACAGTGACAACAACAAACAAGAGCCAGAATACAAGCCTGCTCCACTTTATTCGTTTCACGACTTTCTTCTTCATCATAAAAGTTACAAAACGACAAGTAGTAAGAGTACAAAACGAAGAGGGGCTTTTTTATTTTTATTTTTTAATAACAAAGAGGGGCTTTTTTTATTTTTATTATTATTATTTTCAAATAACAAAGAGGGGCTATTTTTTAGCTGCTAATTTATTTATATATATTGCCCTTTATTTTTCTATAGGCACGTCTTACCATGACATATAACAAACGCAAGATGTGCCTTTTTTTTTTCTTTTTTTTTTTTTTGCATGTGATAAAATTCACAATAATATTTAGGAGGGAGGGATTATTATTGGATCTGAAATCTTTGTCTCTAATTCCCAGAGCTTCAAAGATCCAACGACGAAATCATAGTGTGCACCTCTAAGTGCCAGTTTTTTGTCTTGTATTGCCCTTTGAACGTAAGGATAAGTTTGTAGGTTTACTAGTGACAGATTCACTGCTTCCTGCAAAAAAGTTAAACCCTTCATTATTGTTTGATATGTTGTAATGAATTGTATTATAGTATATATAGTATTGGATATTAACATATATATATATATATAGTATATTAGTTTTTAATATGCATATACAATATATTGCAATTTTTTATGGTATGTAAGATTGAAGCTTGAGTGGGATGGTAAAGCAATATACAAAAATTAAAAGACTTGATATTGCCACTAAACCATAGTATATATAAGTGTTTAAGTCTAGGGGGGTAAATATATTAGCTTAATTATTTACCTGAGCACAGATTTCACATTGTTCCTCAAATGGCAAATTGCCATATTCAGCTTTGACCTTGGCCTTGGCAGTTAAAGCAATTTGGACCCAATCATCTATGAAGTCGCTGCAAATTATTTCATCAAAATACCAATATCCACTCATTACTATTACAGAAAATTAAGGTCTTACGTAATAATGTTTATGTTTTCTTTCTTTTCTTTTTTTTTTTAAATGAACACGTTCTTAATTTTTCCATGAAAACTGATAATAATATTGACTTGGTCATGCTTGATCCACGTAGACGTTTTGTTTTTGTAAAGAGTGACGGGGCAATGATTTATACTGAGTTACAAAATTTCTATAAATTTTGTTATGCGTCCATTTTATTAAAAAATTATGAAATACCTTAATTCAATAATTAAGATATAAAATTAACTATATATGTCTATTCTATAAAAAAAAAGTTATTTTATTTTTCATAGTGTCCAACGGATTTTTTTTTTTTTTTTTGAAACTATCCCTGTTTGTAAGTAAAAAAAATTAGAAAACATATAATTATTGCCCAATTTAATTATATATTTGTAAAAATTCTTACTAGGGAACAGAACCATCCTCAGGGTGAGACATGAGCCTCTGTATACCACCACAGCGACTATGTCCGATGACCAAAATATTCTCTACCTGTTTGTATAGTTTTACTTTTCTTATTAGCGATCAGAATAAAAATACAAAAGAGAGAATCAGAAGAATTAAGTTTTAATATAGGAAAAGTTTAAGTTAATGTTAATTAATATAGTATATATGTTGATGCACCTTAAGTTCGGCCACAGCATATTCGATGATTGCTCCAACTCCTGAGTATCTCAGCTGATAAATATGCAGAAAACAAACTTGATCAGTTTTTGCAAATCATATGACTAAAGTGAGAAAAAGGGAAATTTTATGGTAGGTACTGCTATGTTACTCTATCAGTACGTACTGTTGTTGTTGTTATAACCATTAGATTAATTTTTGAACTGTTTGATTTTTAAGTATATATATATTTTCAAATTAAAAAAATCATAGATCGGGCCTTAAAAAAAGTAATGTAATGGTTAAAAACTAATAGGATAAAATAGTAGTTTCTAACATAAGAGTTCTCTAGACATTAAGGGAAATAAATAATAAAAAAAAAAGCATTAACATTTGATTTAAGTAAATTAATTAATTAACCTTGTTGAAAGCAGGAACCAAGTTGGCAATATTGCGAGCCATAAAGGCTTCCCCAGGTTGGAAGTTGAGGACATGAGAAGGGCTCACTCTCGAATCCGAGCACGCAAATACCAGAAACTAATCATAATTAATAGTGAAGTTTAATTAACAACAAAGTAATTAAGTACTATATCTCTTAATACTTTCCCAGTCATGACTAGAAATTGGAAAATAGTAATTCTATCAATGGAGTATCTATCAGAATTAAGGGCTTAAATTGTGTGTGTGTGTCTGTTTGTGTCTTGTATAATTAAAAAAATGGTACCTTTGGATGTTGGCCTTCGGCAAGTTGCTGAAACCATTGTGGATATTTGCTGCAAAATCATCGGGGAAACGTATTAAGGAAAAATAAAAATAAATTAATAGGCAACGTGATTTTAATTGATATAGTGCACCTCCCAAACTAATTAAAAACATTTTTATGAAAGTTAACTCGTACACAAAATTGAGAGGTATAATATATATATATATATATATATATTGTATGTATATATATTGTATGTATTATGTAATAAAGCTATTGCTATATATATATATATATGTATATATACACACACACACATAGACACACACATATATAATATCATCTTACTTGAATTTGTTGTCAAGAAAGTACTTAAACCCCTTTATAATTTTGTGAACTGGGTCAAAGCTGGCACAATGATCATGCCCAGCTTGCGATGATATTTCAGCTCTCAGCTCTTCAGTTTCTTTAGCAGCCACATCTTCCTGACCTTCCTTTTCACTGAAAAGTAATTATTAATATATTCCATCAATTTTATCCCATGCATATATTTATACACACACACATGTAAAGAAATTCCAATTAGCTGATCATCTTATGTTATTGATTTTGTTTTTCACTTTCAAGTTATTTAACAGAATTTCATAGTTAATTTTGATATGATCTATATAGTACTCAAATTCTCAATCACCACGTATATTGTAGGAAGATTAAACAAATAGATTGATATTTATATTTGATATTATAGTTTGATTGAGAAAGAATAATATAAAACGCATCATTAATATTGCATGCATGAAATCATTTGTATATACCTGATTGTTAGCTTCTTCTTGAGGTCTTGAGTCGCCACCTCGGATGTCGAATATTGTTGGGTCATTTCTCGGATTTCTTTTTCTGACGATTCAAGAAATTGATGTATTATCTTCGTAATGAGGTTATAACTATACACACACACACACACACATATATATATACTGCATAACTACTCATACTAATTATTATGTTATTGTAAATGAATTCCACGAGTTTTTTTACTGAAATTTCCTGGCTTGGAGGCTTTTGAGCTTTTTATTCATTGTCATTGACTAATGACTGCTATTATACTACCGTCTCCATCGGGGGTGAGAAGAAAAAGAAAAAGAAAACAAAAAAAAAAAAAAAAAAAGCCCAAGAGCGATATTTCCCTCGTGTGACGTGCATTTTTTTGGATTTTGCTTGTTGCGTTTTCAAAGGGGAGTTTGAATCTTATTTGTTCATCTCATCTTCCATTTTCTATCATATAAAACGTGTGCATGTTTGATATAGGTACAAGAAATGTCAACTTTTCTATCTATGAGATCTTTCGTCTCTTTCCAATTATATTTCTTCTCTTTCAGGACAAATTAATTATCAACCCCTTTTATGAGTTTTCATGTTGCATATGATCCATATAAATTTTTGCACGTTATATATATATATATATATGTGTGTGTAGGCTCACCATAAAATATACACATATATATATATATATTTAACGTAATCTATATATTACGTAAATATGTATGTCTATGTAACATATATATATATATATATATATGAAAACAATAGAAGACTCAAAGAGAGTTGTGTACGTAATGAATTGCAAAAACACAAGCACATCTTTGCACCGAGGGCAAGCTCTTATCTATTTATTAAGACAATTTGACCGTGCTTGTATTTTTTTTTTTTTTTTTTGCTAATCATATTTGTGAATATTTTCACGTGAAAAACACCCTAAACCTAAACCGGTTTGTTCTTTTAGTTGCTGATTTGGTAGAAGATGTAATTCGTGAAAGGCATGTTCCACACAAATTATGTCCTCTTCTATATACATACATGTAACTTTGAAAAAGTGGCAAGCTAGCTAGTTAATTAATTTCTAATAAAATATATATAGGACTTTGAGTATCAATATTTCTGTAGTTAGTTTCAAGAAACTAATAAAAGTTGCAATAGAAAATTATCAAGAGAAAAGTTAATAAAAAAAAAAAAAAGAAGATGAAGACGTATGGATACGCGTTTTGTGTCGTTTAAATCATTGGGCAGCAGCACATATATGGAAATCGTGCAGTAGACTAGAGAATTAGAAACGATAAATGCTCATTAGTACGAAGTAAATTTTTGACTGGTTAATATGTAAATTTCGATGATTGTCAATAATATTATGTTGATAGCGTATTCGTGAAAGATTTACATTAATATTGATAACTTAATTGGTAATGATTAATGAAGATATATAAGTAGTCGTCTCCATTCTGTCAAATTTTTATATATCTTAAGGGACTTTTAAGTTTTCTTACTTATAGGGTTGATTATTTAATATGATTAAAATTAAATCAAATTATAAAAAGTAAGAATTGTCTCCTATCCAGCATATGAAATCTGCATGATCGGTCCGCTCAGTAATTGTGGGCCATCGGATTAAAATCAGAGCCTCCTTCCCCTAATCAACACCAAGAATCTCATCAAATCAGAGCCCTCCAAGTCCCTCCCCATCTCTATCATCGCCGACAACAGAGCTTCCCTCAAGATCCCCACCCGCCCCATCGAGTTCATCTGCCGATACCCCTCCATTTTCCGTGAATTCTTCCCCGCCGGCGTCGGTTTCAGCCCCACATCAAGCTCACTGACGAAGCCCTCGACCTCGATTCCGAAGAGCAGATAATGTTCCAGAGTGAGAGCTACAAGAAGGACGTCGCCGACCGGGTCTTGAAGCTCTTGATGCTCTGCGGAGCCAACAAATTGCCGTTGAATGTGATCAAAAACCTGAAATGGGATCTGGATCTTCCTCGGGATTACGAGCGGAGCCTTATCCCCAAGTTTCCAGACTATTTTCGAATTGTGGGCCGGGAGAAAACGTGGGTGTTGGAACTCATTTGCTGGATTGATGAATTGGGGACTTCAATTATGGAGAAGAAGGCGATGGGCGGGGATTCGGATTATGCGAAAGGGATGCCTATAGCGTTTCCTATGCATTTTTTGAAAGGTTTCGAGATGGAAAGAAGTTGGAGAAGTGGGTGAGCTATTGGCAGAAGCTGCCTTACATTTCTCCTTGAAATTTTGAATGAGTTTAACTTATTTGTATGTGACTTTTACTTTAGTTTCTAGTAAGTAGTATTATTCGCACACAAATTGAAAATATACCGAGGAACAACCCTGTTTGTATGAATCAGAAAGCACACAGGCTTTCATTTCATAATTTAAACCGTAGTGTACTTATTAAGTAATAGAGGTAATTAGGTCAACAATATAGCCAATTTCTAAAGAATTGTCAATGTTTATAGTCTAGAATTATAGATATAAGGGTATTTCCAAGTTGGTGTGATGATTTGTTCATAAGGGAGTCGTGTTTTGTAAAGCTCCTCAGGTTAAGATTCTATCTAGTTGGGCAATGCTGCCTATCTTTTGTGCACGTTTGGTTAGGAAGGAACAAAAGGAATTTTGAGGGTGGTTTGAGTTTGAAGGATAATATCTTTGGGATCGAATCAAGTAGCGGATCTGCATATCAATTCTAAGTCACGAGGAGTTTTGCCGTTTTGGAATTCTTCTCTTCGTAGATAGATTCTAAGTAACGGATCTGCACATGAGATTTTCATGCGTCTCTTAAGCGCACTCCCACTCCCACAACCAAACCCATTTCTCTCTCGACCTCCTCCTCAGCCATCTCGCTGCCGGCGACTTCCGATAGACGGACGAGGAGACCCACCGCCTCACGACAACGCCCGCAACTAAATTTTTTTTGGTTGATTAATCCCTAAATTTTGCGTTTTCCTTGAGCAAAACTTTAGATACTAATAATAAAAGGAACGATGATTTTAAAAATTTAATGGTAATTACATCATCTCGTGATAACTTGAAATTTTACAGAAAAATCATATAAGGAACACAATATTACCTTCAATGCTAGTTAAAACGTTTGAAAACCACAACATTGTACTTCTGTAAATATACAAGATTTATGCTGAATTGTACAACTGCCGTGTGTAAATATACAAGACATATGATGAATTGTACAACTTGTCGTACAACTTATACATCTTTACATGTAAATATACAAGACTTATACTGAATTGTACAACTTCCATATGCTAAATTGTACAAGGCATATACTAAATTGTATAACGTGTAAATATACAAAACTTATACTTAATTGTACAACTGTCGTTATGTAAATGTATAAAAAATCTTTAGGTTGTACAACTGCCGTTCTGATCAGGCAAAAGATGTCTACTTGACTAAAGACTTTGCCATAAAAAGTATGTAGAATAGATAATTTTTATAACAAATTTGATAGCGCAAAATAAAAAACTACTACTGGTTTATTTTTTCTAACCTTACTAAAAAAAACTCATTTTTTGACGTTTGTTTCCTATATTCGTCCTTGATTTTGAAGTATGATTCATGATTCTTTACATTATTTTTCTCTCACAAAGAACACACGTAAAACGAGAATAATTCTGAATCTATAAATCAAACGTCTACTAAGTTTGAATTAGAGAATTAAAAAAAAACGAAAGAAAATCCTTCGTTTGATGTGATTACGTGTATAAACTAAATCGTAACGTGAATTTAGGCCTCGTTCATTTCACCGATTCGAGTTTTCAGTTTTAGGTTTCTACAGTAAAAAGCTCTCAGAAAATGTCACATCTAACTTTTCCTGCTACAGTGAAAAGCCCTCAGAAAATGTTACATCTCAATTCGAATTGAAAATTCGAATCTACAAAGTGAACGAGGCCTTACAGTGTTGAAAAATATCAACCATATTTACAAAAAAGGACATTTTTTTGTGACCAATTCAACTTTACAATTATTCCCTAGTTGGTGGGAATCGTGAAATGAAAAAGCTACCCAGGCACGCTAAATATATGGCAAATTGAATAAACTAACATATAACAAATTACAAATTTCCATTTAAAAAACAGTACCCGGCGGCTAAAGATAGTCCAATTATTGGCTTCTTTTTCTAGATTTTTATTTTTTTATTTTTTTGCTATGTTTTCTAACCGTTATATTTGTCTAAAATCACGTAAAAATTAAAAAATACGTAAATTTAATAGTTAAAAAAATTTATCCTACCAATACACTAGACGTATTAAAAAATCTACATTTTCTTTTTTTATGGGAGCCTCATTTTCTAGATTTTATAATCACATCATTTCTGTGAATTATTGCACGAAGAGAGCCTAGCTTAACTAGCGGAATGAATAGGAAAGGATTTTGTCGGCCTAATATCTGATCATGGCTATCGTACCTCCCTAAGAAAAATCAAGGGATCTGATATCAAATGATGTAGTGAAATGGGTATGAAAGGATTTTACTGGCCTCACTCGGACAGAAGATAGAACTTAGAGTCCAAATCCGCCTACACAAGGAGGAAATCCCTAAAATAGAGAGAAAACACTCGACTTCCGATTCAATTCTTAAGTATTCAAATCTTTCTGTTACAATAGCTAATATGGCTACTTATAGTCCACTTACAAAACGATAACAAAATAGCCACTAAAACAAACGACAAACTAATAACAAAATAAAGCTAATGTAATAAGCTAAAATAAACGACGACGAAAATATAAAAAAGACTACTAATAG
>NW_010362793.1:251991-285663 GCF_000414095.1 Morus notabilis
TCCCTACATCACTAGCTATGTAACGATGTTTTTACAGACCATTACAGTTGTTCGTGAAACATTCTTTTAAAATATAACTTTAAAGATCAAAACGGTATAAAGAAGGAACACATTAATTAAATATTAAAACATTACATGAGAAATGCATAACATTCTTTCTAGAAGACTTGAAACTTTTTCCTAACGGAAATAATCACGAAACATGTCATAAGACTCTAAACACTGAAACATTTAACTTAAAACATAAAATCTCGTATCCCATCATTCGAAAACATACTAACTGAAAAATCATTAAATCATAATTCCATAGAATATAATTGAAACATATGAGGAGATAAAATTGTGTGTGTGGTATCTCATCTCCTACGTTCTCGCCCTTCGCACACCAATCTGTAACGTGAAACTTAGGGCATGTTCTTTTGTCCAAAAAACTCAAAAAAAGACAACTCAAGTTTCAACTTTATTCAAGTTCACATTCTTTTAAGTTTTAACTTTATTCAATTTTACTCAACTTTATTCAAGTTTTAACTTCAACTCAAGTTATAACTCAAATTCAACTCAAAAACTACACTCAAGTTATACTCCAAAAGAATAACCCCAAAAACCTGAGCTAAAGCTAGTAAGCACAACAATTTCCTCAGATAAAGCATTTTAACAATTTACAAATCATGAATCAATTTCCTTTCTTAATGAAAAATATTTTTCCTTTTATTATCTGATATGAGACAAACTTACATGCCCTCAACCTACAACAAGAGTGGAGTTGTAAGTCGTAAACCTATCGAGGCAAACATGAACATGAAGTCGTCGTCTAGATCAACGGGTTGCCCTATAGTCATGAAATGTTAATTGTTACGTTGCCTTATCGTTTAATGTGATAAAATATCTTCTTTACTTGTTTTGATTTTCGTGAGAGTATAACATGGATACTCATAATATGTAACATCATGAATCTCATAATCATGTAAGCTCGTAATAACTTGTATTTGTAAACTTGTAAACATGAAATAAAGCATTTAAGCTTAAATAAACGTAACATGAAAATTCTCATAAAAAAATATATATGAAATCTCAAGGAATCATAATTGAATTTCTTGAAAACTTTATCACGTTGCAGGTAAAATTTGTACTTACATGAATACGGTTTAATTTAACTTTAAGTTTTAAGTTTAATGGCGATGCAATCTGAGAGGCTCCGGCGTATGTGATTCTTGAATTGTTCATGCCATTTGATAATACTTAATTAAAAATCTTAGTACTTACTTCATGTTAACATAAAATCTCTTATAGCATCGTAACTCATACATACGTGTGGCAAGTAATTCATAGTAATCATATCATTTATCACTAAAATCATAGAACATAACAAATAGATTAAAAAGCCAAATACTGCCTAACTTTAACATGAACCTCCTAAATTAAATCATTCACCGTTATTTGTGCAAAATTCATATCAACCTAAACCCAATGCCATTGGAAAGTAGACTGAAATATCTTTCCAAGAGTACCAAATTTATCCAAATCGTAATTTGTACAAAATTCATATCAACATAAAACCATTGCCATTATATTGAATAGCTGATTTCCCAAACTTAAAGTGGTAAATAGCATAAAAGTTTTAGTTGTTTAGTAAACAAAATATTAATACAAATTTATAGTATAATTTAAATATTTGGTGTACTAATTCTACACTTAAAAGAGTTTCAATGATGAAAAGAGAGACATGATGAGAGTTTGTCGATGGTGATGAGAGAGAGAATGAGAGAAAAGGGAGAGAGAGAGTGGAAGTGGTAAATGTTGCATTTACCGATCAATTCTTCATTAATGACTATACAAACTCAATTTTTGTATTTCGTAAAATAATAATTTTATCATGTAAACCAGTAATGTTTACAACATCAGAACCTTTATTTGATGAGTAAATCAATCATTTACCAAATTGAATAAAATTTTGCATGTTGGTAAATGAAGCATTTATGAGATAAATAATAGATTTGCTCTGTAAATTGTTAATTTACTAAAAATAATTTATTGTTTACAACATCAAAGCATATGTTTAACTAGTAAAATCTATCAATTACCACGTAAATCCCTCATTTACTAAATTGAACATAATCTATTTGTTGGTAAATGAAACATTTACTTGATAAATTTTGCATTTACCAACATCCCCATTCAAATCTTAAAATCCACATGCACGCAGAACGACCTCGTGAGGTCTATGGCCAGCTTCCTCGGCGTTGATGGCGGCACACCAACATCGCTAATCTGCTTGTGTCATCGTCAATGGCGAGATTAGATTGTCATTGCTCAACACGACTCATTGTCTTGAAGCCCATGATAGAAGAAGGCCGAAGATAAAGGACGAGAGCGAGAGAGCAAAAAAAGAGGGTGAGTGGGAGAGTGGAGAGAGAAAGAGAGGGTGAGGGAGAGAGGGCGAGCGCGAGAGAGGAGAAAGAAAGAGGGAGAGCGTTCGAGAGAGATTAGAGAGAGTGCGGAGAGAGAAAGTGATGATGAGTTTATTTACCGACAAATCAAGAATTTTTTAGTTCGAATATTTGTGAGTCTTCAAGCATTTTTGTTAGTTTAATGTATTTTTAATTTTCTTTTGTAGAAAAAATAATAAATGGGACTTAGTGGCATTTTGGAGTAAAAAATTAGAGCAAAAAGCACCTAAGCCCGTACAAGAGCCCTCTTGGGCAGAACCACTTGTGCGGGCATGACACTTGAGGAGCGCTTCTGTGCCGCACCCCGCGCTGTTGCATTACATTGGGCATGCGTGCCACCAGCAGCGCAACTGGGCCACTGAGGCGCACTACTGCATCCTCCTACATGTTGTTGACAAACTTTAGGCCATTTTTCAACCCTTGATCAACATGGATGGCTAATTTTGGACCCTTGGATGAGTTTGGCTATGATTTTCTCTATGTTTGAGTATACTTAAGCAAAAATAACCCTAGTTCCCAACTTAGAGAGAATGAGAGAAACAAAAACTCCTAGAGAGAAATAAAAACTCCTCGAGAGAGAAGTTTGGAGTTGGAGATTCTTGAAGAATGCTTGGGAGAGATTCTTGAAGATTTGAAGACTTGAATCTCTTCTCGACAAGTGTTTTCTCTTCCTCCCTTTTCTTTGTAGTTTTCTAATTTTTGTTCTTAAATTTGTGATTTTGGTTATGGATTCTTTTATGTTGAGCTAGACCTCATATTATAGGGCTTGATGTAGCTTTATTTGAACCATGTTTGATTATATTGTCAATTGTTAGTTTAAATTCCATTTTAATTTATTTATATTTCTCTATGCTTAATGTTTCTAATTTATGTGGCCAATGAGTTAGATAATTTTAGATTGTGCTTTTGATGCTCAAGAGAGATTGATTTCACAGTCCGAAATTAGGAAACATAGTCTAGGTTGTTGTGACTCTGAAAGGAGATCAACACTTAGATATTCTCGTTGAGAGTCTAGGATATTATGAGACCGAGAAGTGATCAAGACCTTGATTATCAACTAGGATTTCGATTGTTATGAGGTCGGGAGGCGATCGACATTTGAGTTGTAATTTAAGGGATAAACTTAATGAGCGTATGAGTAAATGAGTTAGATAGGAATATTGATTCATGCATTCATGCATATGACTTCATTTGATGCTCGGGAGAGGTAGTGAGTTAAGATTAGATCCCTTGATTAATGAATTGAGTGGAAATGACTAGCATTGGTTTAATAGGATGAACATATGAATGATAAGGTGAAGTCAAGTTTCTAGTACACTTGTGCATAGAAGTTTCTATATTTTATCTTATTTTTATACTTATATCCGTTTATGTTCTATTTTATTTCATTTAGTTCGGTTGCTCAGATAAAGTTGAGTTATGATAATCGCAGTACTTAACGGCAATTTAACACTTAAACCTGTGGAGACGATACTCAATGCCCTATACTATCAAAACTTGACACCGTACGCTTGCGGGCGAACATAAAGAGTGGGAAAATCAAAGGGTTTTATGACATTTACTAAACTTAAAATGAGTATCTGCTATAAATTTTAATTATCTGCTCTATTTCTGCAAAGAGAGAAGGAGAAATGAGACAAATACCTTTTAGTCTAGATTTTTATTCCATTATTCTTGATTAATACATTTTAAGTAAATAACTATATTAATTAAAATGATACTAATCAAGAGTATAAAATAAAAATCCAGACTCATACGGACAAGTTCAACAATTTTCTGTTAAGAAAAATGATATTTAGCTCTTGTGGCCCAATGCATCCAAAGTCTTGAGAAAAAAATAGAGAATTTATCAATTGAGAGTGCATGAATCTGGACAATTACTCTTTATTTTTAATAAATATTTTTTTATTAATATAATTATTTAATTAAAAATATTATAAATTAAAAATAAAGAGTAAAAATACGTCACACTTTTAAAAATATTTGTCAAAATTATTCAAGTTTTGAACCACGAGTACTACTTGGTGGGCTCAATTTGGCCCATAACAAACTCTCCCTCTCTCGAGAGAAATCAGATACAAGCAGAAGCAGGAAAGGTGCATTATTATTCTTATTATTATCCAGTGCGTTTTTGTCTTGGCGTCTACTTTCTTTCCTTTGCTCCGCTTCGAGATGAGCAAACCCAACCTCTGACACCCAAATCCCTTCGTCATCACCGTCACCATCCTCTGTAACCAACTTCTCTTATAACTCTTTTCTTTATTTCTTTTTTTTTTTTTTTGCTTTGCCCTTTTTCTTTTTCTCGCCGAGTTAACTCGCTGCTCTTGCGATTCAGTGAGCTATGGCGACTCAATCCCAGGCTCCTCCTTCCGACGAAAATCCGCCCAAACCAGGTATTCTTTTTCTCTTCATTCTTTCTCATTTCGAGTTTGTTTTTTCTGCTCAATTTCGTTTTTTTTTTTTTCAATTGGATTTTCATTCCTCTATTATTTGCTCGAGAAATCAGACATATTGATTAGACAATTAAACTGTAAACAGTTTGTAATTTAAAAATTTGCTTAATCAAATGATTATGCTAGAGATTGTTGTTGCGGATTAGCTCTAACCAAGCTGATATTGTGTGTGTGTGTGTGTGTGTGTCTATATGTTATAATTGGCAATTGCTAATTCATATTCGGTGAGAAGTAACCGAGTTTCTTATCAGCTTCTTGGATTTCTTTCCGTTATAAACTGGTCATGAAGCTTTGCGATTTTGCTGAGAAAATGTATGGTTTCCATTTAGTTCAAGTGTTGAATAACAGAATGAAACAATTTCTTTCTCTCGGGACATGATGAATATCATATTAAGCTCAAAATTGTTACTTTTTTTCCCCCCCTGGGTGTTTCTATAGTATATAGTATAAGGATCCACAAGAACATACTTCGAAATAAAAGTCTCAGAATGATTGCACTATACACGGTGAAATACAACACAGAACAAAGTTCTTTTTTTTTTTTTTTGAATAAATACATTGAACAAAGTTGTGACTTTTAGAAAGAATCAAAATAATCTTGTTTATTGTGATGGGAAGGGGTGAAGAAAATCTGAGATACAATCAAATATTTGTGGTTTATCCCTTCCCTTGTATTCTTTTTATTTTTAGTTTTTGAAATAACAAAAAAGAATAACAGCGGGTTCACCCCTTGTGAAACTAAGAACTTGGGTTTCCAGTCCCTAAATTGAATTACATAATGATAGAAATCAATTCATCATTTGCGACATCTAACCATTGTGAAATATTGATTCAACAGACTAAGTGAGAAACTCGAGTTGAGTAAACTAATAACCAATAACTAATTACCAGTATCTAATTTGTGTGAATTTATATTGAGAAGAGGAAGTTTTCCCATCATTGACTCAAACTCATTGTCGAACCCCACTCACCGGAATATGGAGGTACTTGTTGATTTGCGCTATGCTCTCTTGCGATTTAGCAATGTCAGATTCATAGATTTGAGGGTCCAGAAAATTCACTCCACAGTCATAAGTGTAGAGTGTGTGATATATTTCTCTTTCTAGAATGTTGCAGAGATAATGATTTATATGTATTGCGTATATTCCGGAGATTATGTTTAAGGTAACAATACTAACTTCAAGAACAGGTCTTACACAAGCAGCAACCGAGAATCATACACAAGCAGCAACCGAGAATCAACAAGATGTCCAGGCGGACGCTCCTAAACAAAGTTCTCCAACATCGGTGTTTGTGAACTCAGAACCAATGCGCGAGGAGCAAGTACAAAATGCGGTGAAATTCCTTTCACACCCAAAAGTTAGAGGCTCTCCTGTTGTGTACAGACGATCTTTCCTTGAGAAGAAGGGCCTAACGAAGGAGGAGATAGATGAGGCCTTTCGGCGTGTGCCTGTAAGCTACTTTTTTTAATAAGAATATTTGACATATTTGCATTAACCGTCATTTAATCATTTATTACTTTTCTAATAATCATGTGTATTACTTGACATACTCTTGTGGAACTGCAGGACCCACCTCCAACTGTACAGACTGGTGGAGGAAATCAAGGTAATCTATTGATCGGGGATTTTAGATTCGTCCAAAGTTTCTTTACTCATATCAGAAATAAAGGACTAATGATTTTATTGCTTTATTGTAGCGGATGGACTGAAGACATCACAAGGCATGCAGACACAATCCCCAGTACAACCTCTGCAACCTGCAGCAGCTGCTCCTACGAATGCTATTTCCCCTGTGGCTCCACGATACCGCTTCCACTGGTCTCACGCTGTGCTTGCTGTCGGATTATTGGCTGCTTCAGGGGCTGGAACAGCTGTAATAATCAAGGTATCGAGAATTGATCTGTCTCCTACACTGCCCAACTAGTGAGTTTTTGATGGCCAGAATTCTATCTTTCATCTTCTAGTGCCATAATGTGTGGTGTATTACACTTCATGCTTCCTGTACCTAACTTCACTTTTGGCTGATTTTACCTGATGTTTAACAAAATACTTTTGGTATAAGATTTTAACTGGCTACATTTTCCCTGTTTTAGAATGCTATTATTCCTAGATTGAAGTCTTGGATTCGCAAGGTTGTCTCGGAAGAAGAAAACGACTCAGTCAAGAAAACAGATTCTCAACCAAGTTTAGCAGAGGAAGCAGCAGCTGCTGCAAAAGCAGCTGCAGCCGCAGCAGCTGATGTGGCAAAAGCAAGCCAAGAAATGATGAATTCAAAGAATGAAGGTGGAGTAGATATTCTGCTCTGATTTATCATGCACTGCAATGAGGCTTCAATTCTTCATAGCTTTTATTTATTTATTCATGAGTTCCTTTTCCTCGGCTGTTTGATGAGAAAAGCACCTTACTTTGTACTATGTTTCAGAAAAGAGGTACTTTGGAGAGCTCATGAATATGTTGAATGTGCAAGTGCAAGAAATGAAGTCAATGAGTAATTCCATACAGAAATTGGAAGGTACAAAGAAATTGGAAGGTACGAAGAAATTGCCTTATAATCAAATATATAAATATGATATAGCACCCATGAGGAATCGTTGTTTATGTATTACACTTCAGATGTTTGGTTCTTGATCTTGTATTGCTTCATATTTGGAATTTCTTTTCCAGCTTAGAATCTATTAATATGTTGTGCAATTTATTTTTCTTGGCCTGATTATCAGGCGAAACAAATGCCCTTAGGAGAAACTCTCTGATTGATCAGGACGATCATCAATTCAATGTCATAAATTCAAAGGTTAGTTCCATGAAAGTTTATGCGTCATGATATCCAAAGTCGTCACAACCTGTCTTCCTCAATCAATTGTTAGGATTTTATTAACTAAAAAAAATTTGACAGAGACCATATGCCAATGGCAAAGCGGACTATGACTCACGTTCAGGTTGTCATTCTTCAATTATGTGTGAATTCTCTACCATTTAATATTTGTAATGATATCATGTTTTGACAATTACAATTTTCTTTACAGTTAGATCTGCCTCACCTCCTGCGGCTGCAGAACCATCAGTTGCACCTCACCCAAAGTCTTACATGGAAGTATGCAGTTTTCTTGATCTTTTTATTACCTGGAAATCTTTCCTGAAAAGTTCTAGTATTTAGATATTATGCTAGGCTGTCCTGAGAGCTTTGATTTCTTCATGTTATTCATGTCGGTCACAAGGAACTGCACTGTTATTAGTCTTTTAAAGATTGGCCATATGCGGATAATATATCATCCTGTTCCAGTAGTTTCTCCATAAGATCCGGTTTATATGTTACACTGAGGGGATATAACATTCATAGCCTCGCAAATGTTTCATGTAAATTATCTTGACCAGCTGGTTAACTTCAGTTATAATGCTAGACGCTGAACATAATCACGTGCCAGAGAAGTTTTGTTAATGATTTGCAATTCGGTTTTCCTCACACGGTTTTGTGTGGCTTCTACTCATTTAACGTTTTCTCATAATGCAGATTATGGCCATGGTCCAAAGAGGGGAGAAACCTCCTAATGTCAGGGTAACCTATAACTAGATTCTATACAGATAAGCTTATTTGGAGTTCATGCCAACTCTTTGTCATTCCGGTTTCCTTTGCAGGAGATTAATGATTCACCTCCGAACCCTAATCAGCAACTATCAAATCCTCGGTTAGCTCCAAGAGCTAAGGTTGGCTTTTGAGTTTTGAGATATTTCTTTTTTTCCCCCCCCCCACCCAAAAAAAAAAAAAAAAATCATGTTTCATCTGTTTTCCGAAAGGGAAAACTTCCAATCAAATAAAGAAAAAATTAAGTCTTAACATTTGCACTTCTTCTTTGCCCTCTTGAGTAGCCTTGGGAGGTTGGTCAGGCCCAGAACTATTCAAGCCAGGTAACTCAGTCTCAAGCAAGCAGTGAAGGCGTATATTCCAATGTGCAAGACAATGGGATCAATTACTCTTCAAATGGGGATAGTTCGGTGCCCTGGTGGCAACGGAGAAATCCAAGAATCACCGAAATTGAAAATGAAGACGAATTCAAGTCAGGGTCTTATAGTACTCAAACTACTGAGGTCCCAGTTAGGCGTGCATGGGTTCCTCCCCAGCCACCCCCAGTTCAAATGGCAGAAGCAGCTGAAGCCATCCGAAGGCCAAAACCTTCGGTGCAAAAAGAGTCTTCAGATGATGACCAATTGGAAGCAAGCTCGGCTGGTGTAACCGATGAGTTGCAGAGGGTCACAAAAGTATCCGAATCTGGAGGTGCAGTTGAAATCAATGGTGGGAGCTCAGGGCTGAGCTCAAGTGAGATACAAGAAGCTAAAGATGAAATATATGGGTGATCCGAGTAACCAAACCATCATACATAAGGTATTTTCTATGCCACTATATTTTAGTATTGCCAAGTGACTATTGATATAGACTCTGTATCCTTCCACTAGTAATACGGCTCTGTCATAAAGGAATTGAGGATTTTGATCCGTGATGCATCTTTTGACCGAGAATAATTTTTAAGAGAAGGGAATGGGTGTCACGTTCCAAAACTGGAGGATGCGACTTATTAAAAACAAATGTAAAATCAGGGACGGAGCTAGACTGTGTATTCAATGGGGGCACAAATGACGGTTCAACATACAATTAAAAAAATACAATTTGAAAACTTAATATACTATCATTTATATTCATAAGAATACAAATTAAAAAAAAAAAAAAAAAAACATATACAAGCATAAAAAATTATTCTCTTAAAAAGTCGCGGCTTTTCTTCGGTCCTCTAGTATAAGGTCCCTTTAACATAACTCGTAGATTTCATCAAAGTAACATGATAATTACTTATTATAATATTGACGTTCGAGAGAAATAATATTAAAAAATTTAATCATTTAAAAATTATATTACTTTTCTCTAATGTCGATGTTATTTTAATAATTATCATGTTTCTTTTTTATAACTACTTGAAGAAAAAAACCTAACAGTACAACTACAATGCCCAAACTGAGTTATTAGAGGTGGCACACAAGATTAAAAACGTCATAACCATCAGTAATTATACAGGTATAAATTTTTTCTACGGTTCCAGTGGCACGTGCCCCTAGTCCCTATGTCCCTCCGTACCAGCGTAAAATAGACCCGGATTAACATAATCTAAACTCGAAAACCAGAAAAATCACCTTGAAAGTAATAATAAAATCACCGCCTCGTGCTTATCCTATTCATGATATTTATAGCCTTTGTAACTTTGGGCAAGTTCTGTTGCTTCTGAAAGACACACATGTAAACCCCTTTTTCTCTCTGCTTAATTTTATATCACCACATTATTCTTGATGCACAATGAAACAGATCAACTAATGGCGTCTTGCCACCGAAAGGGTTCTTAGTTATTTCTTTCAGCACGTTGAGATCGAGTTTCCTGACGTGGGCTTATTTTATTATCATTTTTTATTGTTTATTATTATTTTTAGGGATTTTTTTGATACCTCAATATATTGATAAGTTAAATTTTTTGTCTGTTAAATCTGTATATACATGTATAAATTTAACGATTAAAAAAATATAACTTAACAAGAAAATCTTTTTTATTTTTATTTATTAATTTTTGACGGAGCTCTTTAGACACTACTGTCACACTTTTGACCGTCCACCACTCTTCTAATGCTGAGTGTATGCGCACGTTTCCGCTTTTATCTTTTCCTGCTTATGTTGCATTCCTTGTCACACACACACACACACACACATATATGCACACACAACTATGTATATAACACGTATTTCACCTATTTTGTTAGGTCTTGCACGTTCTGATGCCTACCAGGAATTGTTTTTCTGTCAAGAATCCCAGACGGGTTTTGTGTTTGCATTTTCAACTGTATAATTATTAGTAAATCAGTGCATGATGTATCAATTTGATGTAAAAGTCCGTCTCTGTTGACTTTGAGGATTTGGTGGACGATTAGTTCATAAATTTAGAATTATATTTCAGAATTATTCTCGTTTTACGTGTGTTTTTTTTAGAAAAAAATATTATAAAGAATCATGAATCATGATTCAAAATCAGAAACGAATACAAAAAATAAACGTCCCCTCAATGACGCCTTTTGGGCTTAACGTTCATGAGACAATTTTCATAATTTGCTGAATACCAGCTATCAGCACCCAAAAAAAAAAAAAAATGTATCTTATTGGTTATTCTGGTTTTTTTAATTATTGGAGACTTCATATGGGAAATAATGAAATAAAAGATCTTTTTGGAATATGGGGTGTTGAGATCCATTTGTTCTACAAAGGGGAGTTCTAGATATGAGAAATTCATATTATTTTTTATGAAATTTCTCTGATAAATACTGAAAAAATAAACTATCAAAAAAACTTTATTTTCTCTTTTTAATTGTTGGATTTTTATCATAAATTATCTTTTTATATATTTTTTTAAGTTGATGTAATTTTGATCAGATTTAATGATAAGAAACTAATTTTAACAGCATGGTGGCTTTAGCAGAGAAAGACCTTTTTTATATACTAGAGTTTCATTTCTTGGTCTAGTTCTGTTTTAGCACTTAAAAAAAAAAAAGTAAAAGACCTGTTATATGTAACGAGTCCATAACTACAAACTTATTATTTTTTTCTTTGATTTCAAATGAAATTGCTACTCTTAAGTTAAAAACATGCCTTTTGGTTTGCATTTTTCAATTGTGTAAAAGAGCAATATGTTTTTTGTTTTTTTTTTTTTGTTTTTTTGTTTTTTGTTTTTTGCCTCATTTTGAGATAAAACGCTGACTAATGACATGGGTTTAGTGGCATCTTACGAGAGCATTTCTTATTTGCATTTCGAATCAGGCCAAGTTAAGGGTGGTGGTGGATCTTGTTTGTGACCACAATGATCACCTTAAATTATAGTTGAAAATGATCGTCACTCCTTAGGAGATTAACAATAAAATTGGTCCAATTAAACAATATTCTGAGAACTAAATATTGTTAAGGCCCGTTTAGTTCACTGATTCGAGTTTTTAATTCGAATTGAGATGTGATTTTATCTGAGAGTTTTTTACTGTAGTAAAAAAGTTAGATATGACTGTTTTTTAGAGTTTTTTACTGTAATAAAACTCGAATCGGTAAAATAAACGAAAGCTTAAAAAACACATTTTCTTAAGGTTCTTATTGTTACTTGTTAAAGAGTCGCTATTAATAAGTGAGATCAGATTAGTCCAAAACTTCAACGATGGCGCATCTTTTATTTTGAACATGTCACGATTCCATAGCACAAGGTTTATTAATTAAAATTGTTGTATTCCATGTGGTTGATGAGGAAAAAAAAAAAAAAAAAAGGGGTCAACGAACGACAACTTGGAGGTTGTTAAAAAGGATTCATTTTCTGTTCGGTGATGTCATGTCAACTTAAGCCTGTTTATTTTAACTTCCAAGGAAAACTTTGAGCTTTTTAGAATGGAAAAGAAAATAAACGAAAAAAATGTTTTAATGAAATTCTGAATTTTGGAAATAACATTTTGTTAGTAGTGATCATTCTTGGTAAATAGTTAAAACTTCAAACATGTTTTGTAGTTTAGGTGGAACAAAAGAATTTCCTTTCCACTGAAATACAAGTTGCACGAGATTTAAATCATCTATTTAATTTAGTGTTCCACTTCATGTCTAACTAATTAAATTGTGCAATATTATTTAAAAAAAATTTAAATGCTTTTTAACTAATATTTTTTATGTTTTAATTTTTAAATTTATTAAATAAGATATTATAATATGATTAGTTAGACACCAATTGATATAAAAAATTTAACTTTAGATTTGTATCCCTGCAGCCCTTTCCAAACCAATTACCTATTCATATGATGTCTCAATATTAGAGGAAAATATGGTACTATTTATAAGTATAAGCAAAAGAAAAAAATTGAATAAATGATTTTCCTTTTTATTGAGATAGCCATGTTTGACCCATGTACCTTCAAACAGCAAATATTCAATTCCTAAAAAAATATTGGTCAAATATGGTGAGCTATTTATAATAAGGATCTAACTTTTTTTGTTAGTCACGTTACGATAAAGTAGGTGATAGTAAGAGAGAGAGCCATTGGAGTGTCATTTTTTTTTTTTAAGAGAAAAAACAATTCTTTTATAAAATAACACAAGATAAGGAAAATATCTAAAGCTAAAACACGTGCTTTCGAGTTTACTAACCCATCATCCATCGATTTGTGTTTTCTACAGTACAGGTTATACTACGGATTGATGTTTGCAATGGTTTTTTAACTTTGAACGTATTATTCAACTTTTTTTAAAAAAAGAAAAAAAGAAAGATAAGACACAAACTAACGAAATATCTAAATTGTCTCGCAATCTATATATATATATATATATATATATATATATTGAGAGAAAAAAAATGGTATTTCACTCTTATGGGGATAAAAATGTATTGCTGAAAAAATAATTAGTCTTATTAAATTAGATCTCACATACTAATTTAACAAGACATACTTTATAAGTAACGATGAATATGAGTGTTCTATTGAGAATACTAACTAAAGCTTAAAAAGAACATTTTTTAGGAGTAAAAAAGTACAAATTTATAATGGGTAAGGGATAAAAAATAGAGATCTGTTGTCTTTATTTTCCTGTTTTATTGACCATCCTTTTATTGATTATTTGTCATGTGATTCCAATTGAACAATATGATTGGAAAAGAAAAAAAAAAAAAAACTTGAGGGTGTCATTTTTGTTGAGCTTGTAAATTGTAAGTAAATCCAATTTATGAATCTCGTGTTTAGTATATGGTGTTAAACACTACTCGTATTAGCTTAGCGTTGTTCAAACGGCATATTCACCAACATGCAGTAGCAAAATATATATTATATAGCTTGACTTGAACATATATTATATAGCTTAAGATATAAATATTTGCGGTCAAATATGGTAAGCTATTTATAATGAGGAAGATAAGATCGGCAAACTAAGAAGAGTAGGTGGTTTTCCTGAAGGAATAGAAGGGTAGGTGATGCTCAAGAGAAGGGAAAAAAAAAAAAAATGATATTTCACATTGAAATAACACCAGATGCGGCTGACGAAATGTTGAAATTATACTTGAGACTTGTGAATTTCAGGTAAGAAAGAATCATTTTTTTTTTAGAAATAAAATAAAAAGAAAGGACCAATTAATAACAATTAGTAGTATGAGTTATCCAATAAAGAAATATTCTGGTCAAATTTTTAGAGAATCAAAACGACATGTCTCTAACCAATCATGTTAATACAAGGAAAAGATATGAAACATTTCCTCTTGAGTTTAAGTTAAATTACACTTACCATCGTTGGTGGTGGCATAGATTTGAAAACCATTTATTAGAATTCTATCTCATATTATTTAAAAATCAATTCACATTAGTCATTGTGAAGTTGAAATTATGTTTTTATTGACCCACCAAATATAACTTAAGCTGACGTAATTTTATTATCAAGAATTGAAAATTTAAGGACACCATACGTCCTATTTTCTGTTAATAAGAAAAAAAAAGAGGTTAGATTCCACTTCACGATGTGTTCTCAAATCCCCAAATATATTTCTTGTGATTTGTAAAATGTGAAATATATATTCACTTTCATGTCAAAAACTTTATTGTAAAAACATTAAATTAATTTTCTAAAATAAATCTAAATTGAATGACAATGAACTAAATTGAAAACAACAAGTGAACAAGCATATAAATGACAAGTTTGTTTCACTTTTTTTTTTTGTCCTTAAAATTAAGGAGTAACTTTTATTTGTTTATTTATTATGAATCTAATTGCTATTGTAAAATGACATTCCCATCAAAATCTAAAAACATCAATAATATAACTAATTGACAAATATCTTATAATGACTCAAAATTATAATAAATCATCACTTACCAAAAATTATTTCCTTCATTTTTCGTACTGATTTTTTGAGTAATTTAGAGAACTTCAAAATTTCAAATGGGTAAAGAAAATCCTAAAGTTTTCCCATATTTTAATCAACTACACAATTAATTTCTCCCAAAAAGTTTAGTTTTGCCTCTTCACAATAAAATTTTGACGCAAAATTAACCAAGCAGACAAAATTTAACGTTCTTCAAATAACTTGGATCAGTTTTATTTTTATTTTTTTAATTTGAAAACACAAAGTGAGAAGTGTTTAATTTTACTTTAGAACATTTGAATATTTGGCATTTTCCCTACACAAATTGATAAATACTATATATTAACGAGAAACGGCGTGTCGTTTTTGCCACGCACCGTTAGAATCGGACGTGAATGAATCGAGTCCTTTTTAACTTTTTTTTTTTTTTTTGGTGGCTGTACTCTGGCTGATTTGACTGGGCGTCCTTGGTTTCGTCGTTATTATTTCGTTAGTTTTAGTCCCCACTCTCTCAAGCCATCCAATATTTTACTAATACAACCAACAAAATCCCTGCCATATCCAAAGCCACAAAATAGAATTATTATAATTGTTATTATTCCCTTCCCTATTCATACACACGTTAAAAGACCAATTCTTTCTTGCAAATTTTGTGCATTTCAAACACACCCAGTAAGAGAAAAAGGCCAATAAACTTTGTTTGTGTCTCTCATTTTGGTTTTTTTTTTTGTTCCCTTTCTTTCTGCAACTACAATTTTGCCGTAGTGTTTGGAAGAAAAGAAAAGAAAAGGAATTTGGGATGGCTCTGAACTTGTTATCCCCAGCTGAAGTGAAGGCCATCTCCTTTTTGGACACCACAAAGTCCACTTGCCTCCCTAAGCTTCCAGGTTTGAGTTACACTCTAATTTTCTTTCTCACTTTTTCATCTGTTTGTTTCCTCGGAAAACATATGGGAAACGAAGTTTTTTTTTTTTTGGATTTTTTTTTCAGTTGACATGGGACAAATTTTAATTCTGTGGGTTTTTTTTGTTTTGTTTTGTTTTGGTTTTTTTTTTTTTTTTTTTTTTTTTTTTTTTTTTTTTTGGCTATGTTGGAGAATTCGTGTTTATATTAGAGTACGAAATGATTTTGGTGGTGATTAATTAAATCTGTCCACTGGCTGTTTATATTAATTCTTGTCACACATAATTAAGCATAATTTGCAGAGTGATTATCGTTAATTCTTTTACCCATTTGACCATTATGCACTAATTGTGGGTTTGAACTTCATTTAGACCACTATTTTAGATGTTATGATGTTTTAGATATCCCAATAAATTATACCCATATGATCATTTTCCACTTAAACCGTTTGTGCTTGAATAACTTCAATTTATGCTATTTGGTTTGTTTGTTGTCTTTAGGTGGCATTACTTTGCAGAGAAAGGACTGCAGAGCAGTATCCCGAAGAAGGGTTCATTGTTCGGTACAGTCGCCTCCTCCGGCCTGGCCAGGACGAGCTGTTCCAGAGCCTAGTCGCAATTCTTGGGATGGCCCGAAGCCTATCTCTGTTCTGGGATCTACTGGTTCTATAGGAACTCAGGTATAAGAAAGGACAAAGGATTAAAGAAATTAGAAGAGAAATCTTGTAATGAGTTGACCGTAACTTTTTTTGTCAAGGACCTATCTGGATCCTGTTTTTAGATCATGTTACGTTTTCTAACATTATGAAACAAAATTGATGGAGAAAAATAATTATGAAACTAGGTAACCATGGCACAATACTGCTATACCGCACCGAAATTTCGATATGGAAAAGGCATTCTGCACTATTAGTAGTGAAAGTTGAGAACTTGCGAACAAGTGGGTAAAAATACCACCAATTTGCATAAGCAACAGATGAACATAATTTTTCTTGGTCAAGTATGTCTACAACTCTGGAAAGTATGTTAACTACTTAAATTAGAGCTACATGTTTTTAGAGTTTGGTCTAGATCTTGTGTTTGGAGACGGATTTGAATTTACCTGTACCCAGCTTCCTATACTGAGGTCCTTTTTATTTGTAACGGAAAAATGAATTTTCCGTTTATGTGTTTGATTAAACATTTTTCTTTTTGCTTGTTTTGACTCTCTTTATAATTTGCTTAGAACTAGAGTGTGTTGTTTTTCAGACATTGGATATAGTAGCAGAGAATCCCGATAAATTCAGGGTAGTTGGGCTTGCAGCCGGTTCAAACGTAACTCTTCTTGTAGATCAGGTATTCCGTGAACCTGGTCTAACTCAACACGATAATGATCCATCACAACCCACGGACATCATATGCGGGGGTTTTAGGAATTGATGTATTTTTTATTCATATTTTAGTTGATCATTTTGACAGGTGAAAAGGTTCAAGCCTCAAATAGTTGCAGTTAGAAATGAAGCTTCAATTGGTGAACTAAAAGAGGCTTTAGCTGATGTTGAAGAAAAGCCTGAGATTATTCCTGGCGAGCAAGGCGTGATTGAGGTGACCTAGCCTCTATCTCTCTCTGCCAATACAATTCATGTTTTCTATCAAAAGATTTTGATTACTATTTTCTCTTCACAGGTTGCGCGGCACCCGGATGCTGTCACGGTAGTTACAGGGATAGTAGGATGTGCAGGATTAAAGGTAAGTTCATAAACGCTATGCAAACACATAATCAGATTATGTGTTTAATGTGCTTTTGATATATCCATACTCAGAATTCTGTAGAAGCTAATCAATTTTCAAGATATTGGGTAGTGCATCTAACGTAGGAGAATTTAGCTATAATAATTGTTGTTATCTTTGCATTGTGGATTGTCTTAGCTTATAAACGCAGCTTTGTTTTTGTTATTTGTCTATTATGTCATTTGTCTTAGTGGTTATTTTGTTATCGTTTCGTGGGTGGGCTATAAATAAATCACAATAGCTATTGTAATAGACAGACTTGCATTTTGAGATATTGAATGTCGGTGCTAGTTTTTTCTCTAGTTTTTTGGGGTTTCCCCCTTTGCCATGGATTTGGCTTGATTTCTCAAAAATTCTGCATCAGCAGCTTTTAGCATTCTCGCTTGTATAGCATGTTATCTGTTAAAAAGAAATTTGGATACAAGTGTTTGATATGAACAATATATAACTTCGACACTAATTAGCCAGCTGAATAAACTAACCTAGTTTGTGTTTATTTATTTTCTTATTTTTCTTCCTTCCTTAGCCGACCGTTGCTGCAATTGAAGCGGGGAAAGACATAGCTTTAGCCAATAAAGAAACCCTGATTGCTGGGGGTCCTTTCATCCTCCCTCTTGCCCACAAACATAACATAAAAATTCTTCCTGCTGATTCCGAACATTCGGCTATATTTCAGGTACACAAAAATCTAAATTTTGATAACAAGTCTACATATTTTCTGCAAAATCAAATATTTCTATCACATTCATTATAATCTTCTTGTCAGTGTTGGAGCATTGGTGAATACCACTATGTGCATCTTAACATTGACGCTGACACTTTCATTATCATTTCTTCATCATTTTGCACCCTAATTCCATTTCTGCCCATTAGAAGTGAATCTTAAAGGAATATTCTTTCTTCAGTGCATCCAGGGCTTGTCAGACGGTGCACTACGGCGTATCATTTTGACCGCATCCGGAGGGGCTTTCAGGTATGAAATCATATAATATAAGCTAGAATTTCAGGTTGAAACTTGGACAGTATGCAGTGAATGCTTATTTTTGTATGGAAATTGAAGTCAGACAATTAAACAGTTTTCCTTGGACTTGAATATTTTTGGTTGTAATAGGATAGATTCAATATTTATCTAATATTTTGTGCTTAATTGTTCTCATGAAAATATAACTTCAAGGAAGTTATTTATCGCTTGAAACTTCGTTGGAGAATTATTTATTTTACATAAGATTTCCTATGTTCATAAATTTTTCTTTTAAATTGTGGTACCTACAGGGATTGGCCCGTTGAAAAGTTGAATGAAGTTAAGGTTGCTGATGCTCTGAAACATCCAAACTGGAATATGGGGAAAAAAATCACTGTGGACTCCGCTACCCTTTTCAATAAGGTTTATACTTGTGCTATATGCATTTACTATATGAATATTTCGTCGTGAGCAATTAAACACTGAGGACCGAGGATTTATTTATTTGATTTGCTTAAACAGGGTCTAGAAGTCATAGAAGCTCACTATCTATTTGGAGCAGACTATGATAACATTGACATTGTGATTCATCCACAATCCATCATTCATTCCATGGTTGAAACACAGGTTAAGACTTTGACCTAGTAATCCCGGACGCTTTTGTTCTTAATGTAGAAGCAAAACAAACTAAAGATTGGATTATACTATGCAACTTTTTCCCATTTTCTTTTATGTTTTTTCCCTTTCCAGGATTCATCTGTTCTGGCCCAGTTGGGTTGGCCCGACATGCGTTTGCCAATTCTCTATACCATGTCCTGGCCAGACCGAATCTATTGCTCCGAAATAACCTGGCCTCGACTCGATCTTTGCAAGTAATTGCCTTCTTTCTGTCATGTTTTTTAATTCCACAAATTTTCTTTCTAAATATATGCGCACTGAGAATTCCAAACTTTATTTTTTTACTTCTAAAAGTAGACAGTCCACTTCTGACATGTTAAGAAACGGAATGTGATAATGCAGGCTTGGTTCACTAACTTTTAAAATTCCCGACAACGAAAAGTACCCGTCAATGAATCTCGCCTATGCTGCTGGACGAGCTGGAGGCACCATGACTGGAGTTCTTAGTGCAGCTAATGAGAAAGCTGTTGAAATGTTCATTGATGAAAAGTAAGCTTTTTGTTATTTTTTCCGATATAACATGTCCCTCTTCAATCTTTACCGCGCATTATCATCACTTCGCTCCCTGGTTCTGCTCTGCTTTCAGGATAAGCTATCTGGACATATTCAAAGTCGTTGAGCTGACCTGTGACAAGCACCGGTCGGAAATGGAGACCTCGCCTTCCCTCGAGGAAATTATACACTATGACTTGTGGGCTCGGGACTATGCAGCCACTCTGCAGAGCTCTTCCAGGCCAAGTCCCGTTCCTGCCTGAGCGACTGCTTGCCATTGTTGACCAGGATGTGGATGCTTGATAGTTAAGAGTATGTAGAATTTCAAGGTGATAAAATCATTTTTTCCCCTCTAAGATTGGGAAGTAAAAAGAGGGCAGAAGATATTTTATCCATGTAAATATCCCCATCAGGAAAAAAAAAGGTTCCTTAAATTCATAAAGGTATTCCCTGGCCAAGGCAAGTGTCCTAGAAGAAGCAACAAGACAATTGATGAAAATCAAATTTTGTGGTGAAATTCAGACTTTTGTTCTATTTACTTATTCCCCAAGGTGCATGTTGAGACTTGCAGAAGTCTATTGCATAATGTTTTGACTTTGATTTTGGTTGGCAATAGCCTATTGTTCGACTTTGGTAGGTAAGGTGATTTTTTCTCTTCGGCTGCTACAGAGTCGTTGACCAAGAAAAAATGCTATAAATTAGGCTGTATAAGTCTAGTTATTTACCTGTACCATTTTAATTTTCAATTAGGCTTAAGTTTTACTTTTTCACAGAAGTACAATGTTTGAATTCCAACACATATTATACTTCGTTCATTTCACCGATTCAAATTTTCAGTTTTAGGTTTTTATAGTAAAAAGTTTTCAGAAAATGTCACATCTAACTTTTTCTGATACAGTGAAAAACTCTCATAAAATGTCACATCTCAACTCGAATTAAAAACTTGAATCTGCGAAGTGAACGAGATGTGTTCCTCTAATTCATAGAAAATTATACATTCAAAAATCTTTTTTTTTTTTTTTTTTTTGGAGGGAATGGAAATCTGACTTTCGATTTAAATTTTTGCCCCGTCACATAGGCTTGATTTATAACTGGACCATCGACAACAGACCCAAAAACTTAAACAGAAAATTACAAGTACCAACACCAACTTTAGCATGGTTTGTTTACAATAGTTGACACCATTTTTGCTATTTTCTTTGTAAACGCAAAGAGGGTATTAAAATTGGAAAAATTAAGTTGATGCCCATTCTGGGCTACCCCTTTTAAATTAATGGTCTATTTTTTTTTTCTTTTAGACGTGACATTTTAATTAAAATGGTCATTTTTTACCGTGATTAATCATCAATATACTAATGGTTTAAAATTGATAAATCGGTAAATTATTGATTGTAATCAGTTAATTAGTGACGAACCACTACCGTTAATCAGGAATAAACCACAAATTGGTACATCATCAATTAACTATCTCAAAAACGCAAAACAGTACATAAAAAAGGCCATTTACATCAGAACCTATCATCACAACTCTTTATTTTAGTAAGCATTGAACTAAACAAGACCTTATCTTAAACTCCGATTATCATAGTACGCCATACTAGTACAAAGTTATTATTATTTCGAGCTACATTATAAATACTTTCAACGCCGGCGCCGCCTATCTCCGAGTTGTATTATTTTGGACATATAGGCCACACCAACAGCATTGCACTGAACATTAATGGGACTTGTCTAGCTTGGCTATTAGTCATTGTATTTTGCGCTCTCAAACAGTTTCAAATGCGTCAATAAATGTTTCTGAACATTAATGGGACTTAACGATGCGTTTGGAATTCGTTTCAAAATGATTTTATTTTTTATATAAAAATGAAAAGAAAAACGTTTTTAATTTCAGATAAAAATTATTTTTAAAAATGTGTTTAGTAGTTTTATCAAGAAATTATTTTCAATGTAAAAAATCCATTAATGTCTTTCTTTCTCTCTAAACATTTTTTATTTCTCTCTTATTTTACACTAAATTAAAAAATCATTTTCATTTCCGTTTTTTGTCTTTATTGCGCCAAACGCCGTTTTAAAAACGTTTTCATTTTTTTCTCAAAAAATATAAAAAATAAAAACGGGATCAATTTCAAACACGACCGTTGCGTGTTTTGTTTGGTAAGTCATTGATAAAAGGAGACTTCATTACATGACTGGTAATATTGGAAATGCGTGCAATGTCTTACTACTATTTTGTATGGAGACGTAGCCTAGAAGTAAACGGGCTCAATGCAATGAAACAAACCCCGTTTAATTTATGCATTTGTCTAATTGAATTGTCTACATATTCCCCTCAAAGTCTTCGATCTCTTGAAGAGTTTTTGGCCTCATTCTTATACTAAAAAGCTCTCAGAAATAATCACATTTAATTTTTTGCTACAGTAAAAAGTTTTCACATAAAGTCATATCTCAACTCAAATTAAAAGCTCGAATCAACGTACTAAACGGGCCCTTTTTTCATTATCTTTTTTGATGCACTTGCGATTATTGAGGTTATCCAATTCATTGCTTCTGAAGGAAATTATGGTGTGTAACCGATCCCGTATGTAGATGATCCTTGAGGATATGAAACTATCTTTTGGGGCTATTTATGCAATAAGCATACACACATACGGAGTGGGAAACAATTCCTTCCAAAAGTTATAACTAATAGTAAAAGTATAATTAAATCTTTGAAGTCACGTAGAATATCTCTCAAGTTCAAATATATTATGCATCCATGAGGTCTTGAATTTATAATCTCTTGCTCTGATATTGTTGTAGGAGTTGCGCACGTAACCATTATAAAAATTACTTCCAAAAATTATAACTAATAAGAGAGCCGCAATTAAACACAGAACCAAACTCTAGAATTCCACTCTAAGCATTAATAGTTCGGGTCCTTATTTTGCGGTGTTCTTTATAAATTCATAGGCACACCCGAACAGGCACGAACGCATCTAAGGTCAGTGAGGGCACGTGCCCCCACTAAGAAAACTAGTGCTGGTTATATTCGTGTTTAGTTCTTGAGACGTGCTCCAATATTTGCCTAGTGCCCCCATATCGATACTTGATAGTTTACGTAGTACTCTTAGGCCTTTTCTTTAAGAAGTCTCTATATTGGACTTCAATTGTGTTTGAACTACTTGCTTAAATTCTTATATTTATTTATTTTTGGCTGAATTGAGTAGCTTTCTCTTCTTCCGTTCTTTAGTTCAACGCTTCTTTCCCTTTCCTTTTTTTTTTTTTTTTGAATATTTATGATCATTTGCAACTTTCTCTTTCCCACTTTGTATTTTTCTTACTTTTGAAGCCATTATCTCCCTTTTTCTTTTGATTTATTTCCCTCCCTTCTCTTCTTATTCCTCCGGTTTCCATAAATATATATCGCTATCATTGTTTTTTTTTTTTTTCACTTCTATCTCATCTTCTTTCTTTCTTGTCACTTTCTTATGTCCTCAAATTTTGGTTGGTTTGTAAAAATTATTAGCTTCAGTAGCCACAATTAACATATTGAGATATGTAAACTTGTGTTTCTTAATTAGTAAAATATTTTATAGTTATGAACTCTTTTAATTTTAGGAGGTTAATTTTAGTGTTAACATTTGTAATTATTTTTTTATATACATGATATCATTTGTAATAGGCAAAAAACTCGATAAAAAATTAAATATTAAAGAAATGTTAGAAGTTTCATTTTAGTTTGCACTATTTTTTAATTATATTTGTACCCTCGCTGAATTTAAATTCAGATCTCTCACTGCAGCACCTGATGGAAGGACTTAGTCACTTTTTCGAGACCCAAACCACTATAAAAAACCGCCTTCAACATCAAATATGCTCTTGTATCACACACATATATATATGGATATAATTTTAATGGTTATTTTAATATTTATTTATCAATGAGTGTTATTATTGTAACCGTATAATATTAATAAGATAATTATAAAAAATTGAATATTTAACTAAAAATATATATGATAATTAATAAAATGGTATTCTTATCACATTATATCATTAAGTTTTTATATTTGACGGGTAACAACAATCAAAACGTACTGAAATTTTGTTCATTTATATAGTTGGTGGAACTTTTTCACCACCGGAAATTTTCACATGCTTCCAAAAAAAAAAAAAAAATGTTGTTTGTGACACGTTAATTTGCTCGCCTACGTTAGAGAAATAAATAGTGAATCATTGACTCGTGGTTCATGATTATTGACTGTTGACTATAAATTTGTTTTCATACAATTGTCTTTATGAACCTTTGATATATCATCTCTCATTCATTCTGACCATACATAGTGGAAAAAAGAGAGGGTTGATAAGTTGATTTGTACTTAATCAAGGGAATATATTGATCTTGCATATATATCAGCTTGAAGTTAATATATACATACATATATATATATATACAGACACAAAGTTGAAACTGATAGATTATAATTATTAATGCGATGGTACGTACCCCCAAAATATTAGACATGATGATCGAGTGCTACATTATTGTTGATTGACCATATTGATGGTGCAGATTGATGTTGGCAATTCCTCATTGTTGTGGAACATGGGCCACACTTATAAACTCCACCTAGCTCCAATACACAAAAAATATGTGTGTATATACATTCACACTATACGATATATTTTCCATCGCAATTCAATACAATGGTTAGTTCTTTTATTTCGTCTATATTTATTCACTACTTTACTTTTTTAAAAAAGGATTTTATTTTATTTTTCTGATGAAAGGATATCGATCATTTCTATTAATAAATCATACCTTTTGGGATTAATAATCTCACTTTTAATTCCGGAACTTTAGGTCAAATTCTATTCTTTTCTCTATAGTTTTAAAACATCTAAAAATGGTTCCCGATTCATTAAATTGTTTCAAATTGGTCATTTTTATAATTTTACATGTTAGGTATGACTATGAGTGTTAAGAAGTAATGCTTTGTCCGGTAGAGATTACAGTGAGATAGACGAAAGGATTAATATTCGATGGTTTGGTAGTCGAGTACTCATTTTGGAATGTTTCTAAAGTCATGGATCAAAACAAGATTTGTCCTATAGTTTGGCACTAAAAACAAATTTAACTTTTTTTTTTCCTTCTCAAAATATCCTCATCGTATCTAATTTTATAATAGGACGGCTGATTAATGTCTCTCAATAACTCATGTAGCATTTATTATTGAAGACTTCTTTATTATGACAAAGTACAATATCAATTCTGATGATCAACTTGATGGACATATCAATAAGTGATATTGGTGGTTCCCACAGGCCCAAATGGAACTCAAACAGTACTAGCTTGAGACATTATCTTCACAAAGGTACCATCCCATCAATATCGTTACCAAGCATCTAATTCTCTTGATATAAACTTGATATATCATACTATTTTTCCACGAAAATTTCTGTTTGGACAACTAGAAAAAGTAGCTAGCCAGGATATTATTTCCTAGCTTCTTCCTATGTATCTAGCCTTTTAGTGTTGTTTGTTTTTAAGTGCCCTTAGTGCTGATTGAGATAGGTACCTCTAATTAAGTGGAGAACTTTCCTCAGTAGTAGTGAACATGGCCAGCTATTGATTGTGGATATTGTCATACATTTTGATACCCACTCCAGGAAGCATATATACAAGAAATCTAATCATACAAGTACAAGTGTATATATACCTAAAATGCAACCCTAATATCAAATATGTAGTTTTGAAGATAATCAAAATATATGAGTTGCTTTTGTTAGTCATATGTTTATAAGGTTACATTTGTTTTCAAGTGGGATAGTTGTACATGATTGGCAAGGAAAAGAGAACCACAATGGTTGACGGGAAATTATGATTTTTAATTTGCAAGAAAACCCTTGACTGCAATGACAAAATTGATTTTGCAACCATTTAATTTACTTTGCATTGACAAAATTGATTTATGTTGGAGATTCTTTTTTTCTTTTCTTTTCAATAAAATTTTTACTTATTAAAAAAGTGACAAAGTTGGTATTGGATATTTAATGATCTATAACTAATTGGGTTAAAAGACATACTCCTTTTATCTCTTCTTTTATTTTTTATATGAGCTAGAAATCATGGAGACAAAATTAAGAAAATTGTTTAGTTGGTTGATGGATAATATTGAATCGAAAAACAAAAGGCACTCTAGGTGATGGTGGTTAGTTGGAATAATTAATTTGGATATAATGCTGGTCTTCATGATTGGTTCGCATATATCTTGCAGAGAAGGATCATTGATTTGGGAAATTATTAGGACACGTTTTGGCATCTCTTAAATTTTTATGTTGTTAACTTTTGTGGAAGGAAGGAAGATCTTTCTTTTTCTTATTTCTTTTTTTTTTCTTTTTTTTCTTTTTTTTTCTTTTTTTTTCTTTTGTTTTTTTTTTTCTTTTTTTTTCTTTTGTTTTTTTTTTTCTTTCCTCCCCTTCTTCTACTTCTTTTCTTTTCTTTTGTTCTTTCTTTCCTCCCTTTTCCTCCTTCTTCTTCTTTAATCTAAATGATATTATAATGGAAACTCAGATGACCTCTATAAGATAATAAAATTTAAACCCGATGACAAATCAGATCCACCAGTATTAATGAAACACCATAAAAGAATAAAATGTGCACCAAATTTCAAAAACGAGAAATCAAAAGGGCACCCAATAATCAAGGCTCATTAACACTACAATACCTTTACAATCGATAAAAAATCCCACTCTATCCGGACCAAGAGACTTGTAGCACAAAAATTATAATCATTATCTTGACTTAACCACAAATGAAAAATCACATGGTGGATAATCATTAACTCGAACTAATTAAGCTAAAGGCTAGTACTAAGTGACTCAAATTGATTTTGAAAATGTCACTGACGTTTGGTAAAGGGATTCGTACCATGATTCGAATCATGATTCATAGTTCGCTACAGTGTTTTCTCTCAAAAAAATACACGTAAATAAAAAATGGTTCTAATCTCATGATTCTAATCCATGAACCAAACGTTTTTTTAGGTAAGTTACTGTTTTTAGTTTTTGAGCAAATGTTATTTTATGGTTTATTAAGAATCTATAAATAAATGCTTTGTATAAGACTTTATGTGTGCTAAGAGAAAAGTGAAGAGAAAGAGTGCCTCTTTTGAGAGAAAAAGAGAAAAGTGAGAAGAGAGATAGGCAAAAGGTGTAAGGAGTTTTAAGTAGAGCGAAAAAGTGAGAAAATTTGTTGAGTGTGTAATTCTGAAACTGTTAGTGAAATTTTTTTCCCTCTCTATAAATGTAGGAAATTTTTCTGAACCACCTAAATCTTTATCATCTCTATTTTTCTGTTATTTTTGTTTCAATTTATTTTTTTATTGTGTGTTTTTTCCTAACAGTGCTATATATAAAGAAGTATCAAGCATCTTGATTTAAACAAAAAATAAATAAATAAACATTCAGTGACATCTTTTTTTCTTTATATCATGGTGAAATCGTACACATGGATGGAATTAATTAGGTATGGTTTATATATGAAGATTTGGTTGGGTACCCAAGAAATATTGGGGTACCCAGAGGGTGTGTACTTAATTTAAGCCTTTGGCATGCATGGTATGCACCAAAAGAAGTTAAAAAAGAAGGGGTTGGTTATATTAAAATACACCCACAGCCCCCACAGACCGCCCGTATATATATATATATATATATACCCTACTATATAGTGCAGCTTCTGATCAGTTTTGCTGCTTTTGATGACTAGAAGAAGCTACAATATTATTATTGTTATTATATAAAGCTCACTTCAATCATTTCCCAATTATCTTTTCCATTTCTCTTTTTTTTTTTTTACTTTTGGCATTGTGTTGATAAAGAAAAAGATAGTTAAGTCGGTTCCTAGTTGCTCAGGAGATTCCAAATTCCTTCAAGTACTTAGGATAGGATTTTTTTTTTCTTTCTTTAGAGAAAAAGATGGGCGAGGACGACATAAAACATGTTGTGAAATCTCTCTCTCTCTCAAATCTGTTAACTAAAGGTTTAAAAAGATAAAGTTTTCAGTAATTAATTTTCAAATCTATTTTTTTTTATTATTATTATAAAACTTAACTTCCACTTAAGTGCTTAACTAAACACGTTTGTTGGTGTTTGGATGAACTATATATTTTTTAGTACGGGCTCACAACGTTCATTTTAATTATTTTTTATTTTGTTAGGTCCGTTTTTCAGTCGGTGTCGCAAAGGCCGTTGCAACACTTGTTGTAACATTGATGACAGTAAAGTGTAGATAAATATATTTTTCTTTTAATTTAGTTATAGTGATTGTGAGTGTAATAAAATAACAGAAAGCATAAAGAACACACGAAAATGGTATCGCAGTTCGGTGCGCACACATACTCTGCGGGGCCACATTCAGACAATGACCAATCTACTAAGATCAAAGGATTACAAACACCAATCAGACTTATATATCCAAAGACTCCCTCTTTGACGTTGTCGTCGCCGTGTCGAATCTCCTTAATGGCCTTTGGTTATGCCCAAACGTGTACAAAATAAGCGGTCAATTGTAGCACAATTAGGACGGTCGATCCCACGAGAAAGTGACAAAATAAACAAGAAACGATTAGCAAATAAAAAGTGTCAAGAGATAAATAATGAAATTAAAATAAAAGAGAATGGAAATTTTGTTGAGAAGTTTAAGTGTAAGAAAAATATAGGAGAAAATTATATAGTTAAAACCGGTAAGGCATCGAAATTCCCCTATATGCTTCGTTCACCCGAATGGATTTTGATATTTGAGATTACTCAATTGAAAGTTTCACATCCCAAACTAACAATCGAAAAATAATTATTTGAAGAACATGTGAATTAGAATGTATTTGAGTGAGTAAAATTCTTACGTTGAAAACTAGTAAAAATTATTCTTACAAGAAATCTTAAAGCGACAATATACTGTTGGCAATATTGCAGTAAAAGACTACTCATAAAATAATATTATCGATATAATTATATTGAGCAACAATTACATAAAAAGAGCATGACTAAATTTATATAAAAGTTGACAACAAAATATATCATTATGAGAAATTAGAAGAAGATAGAAGAAAATTAATCACTCAAATATATAAAACTTTGGAGAACAAATGAAGAATCAAAATCCACTCAAGATTACTTTGCATATAGGTTTCTCTCTAACCTCACCAAAGAAAAAAAGATGTCTAAACTTAGGCTAAAAATCAACAACCTAATCACCTTGACAATGGCCCTATTTATAGAGTTTCTGGCCATGCTAAACAAAAATACAATCAGCAAGTAAATAAATAAATAAAAGAACAAAAATGGATCCTAATTGAATCAGAATTTACAAGTCTTAATTTTGAGAGTAAAAGCTGGTTATGATGGGAAGAAAAACCATCACAAATGGATACAACTGATGAATAATCTCGCATGAACGGCTAGAGCAAGTGAAGAAAACGCCACGTGGCAGAAAATGACATGTGGCGGGCTAAGGGACTAGCGCAGCTCGGCTTAGCTTGGCTCGGCTTGGTGGACGGCTACTGATGGGCTTCATTTTCATTTTCTTTAGTTTTTGGCCCAAATGTCTTATTTCCCTCCCTACAAAACAAATTAAATTAAATTAAAATCAAATACTTTCACAAATATTAATTCCACGAAAATATTAAATAAAAACTTAATTTATTTAGCAATTATGAACAATTTAAGTGCATATTCATGCACTTATCACAACCCCCAGCCAGCTTATTGCTAGTCCCTAGCAATTCAAGCGAAAGAAAAATCATGTCAAGCCAAAAATTCAAATCAAAACTAGCAAAATCACCTAAGCAATCAAACAAAACATTAGTAAGTCTTCAGAAAATGCTATCAAAACTACTTCAGTCATAACTCCAGAGTCGTGTGTGTGTGCACCAAACCGTATCCCTCTTACCACAGTCCAAAACACAAATAGCATAAAAAAATTCACCAAGAAAAAGTCTCAACTGTATTTACCTCACGGGTGTCAGAAATATTTTAATGTAAAGGGTTTTCACTCATGGAGTTAGGAGTCAATCAATCAATGCTCAAGTGAGAGAAGGCAATTTAAGGACATGCTAGTAAACAAACATTGATCAAATGATAGGGAAATAAAATATTTGGAACAATCCATCACTCAAACTATAAACAAACTTTCGAGATTTCATTCTGGTCAAAAAGAAGATCTCATAAACAAATAAAGAGCCGAAAAATACAAATAAATATACACAAACTTTTTTTCTTTTCTTTCTTCTTTTTTTTTAAGGCAAGAGACAACATACATTTGATGAAGCTGATGTAGTAAGGCATTCTTTTGACTGGCTGCTATGCAGCACAAGATGTGAGTGCAACCAAACTACGTAAACATTGATGATAAAATGATGCTCTTGCTCTTTTTCTTTTTATTTTTTTTATTTTTTTATTTTATTTTTTGGAAGAAAATTAAAAGAAAAATGATAAATATTTACAACACATGGCTCAATTCTAAAAATTATTCCTAACCAAAAATCATCCCTCAAGCAAATGTCGCAAGTCAAGCAATGGTGCTCCGTTAATGAATCAACCAACTCAAAAGATCATTGAAAGTTCACAAAGCTGTTTTCTCAACTCTCACAACTCACCAAAAATGAAAACTTAATCTTGGGAATCTTTCTCAATTAAATGTGTTAACAACCATCTTACCACAAGGGTTTGGCATGTGCTCAAAAATAACTCTAGAAATCATTTCTTGGTAATTAAGATAGCAAAAACTGACTCAAACCGAACATTTTGAAATCATACCTAGATAATCTCGCAAATATTTTGACCCAAAATAACAACAAGACAAAAATTAATCTCACACATGAATATGCTTACCACCCCCAACCCAACATCAGACAGTGTCCTCAATGTCTAAAAATATATGCAATATGAAGAAGACAGGGAAATAGAACACCTGGATGATGAACATTGGAACTAAGCCGAGCCTCCGGAACTGATTTGCCAAAACACACAAACAAATATGAAATCACACAAAAACAAACTGCAAATAAAAGCACGCAAAACACACCAATCGAAACAAAAAAATAAAAATATGATACAAAAGTGTGGAAACAAACTCCTCAAGGTTGGCCCTTTGGGTTTAACTGAGCTTGTGAAGGGAACTTGCCACGTTCTTGAACAGCCAAAGCTCCAGTCAGCTTCGTGATTTGACTCTTCATCTATTTACTTTCTTTCACCATTTGCGTGAATAGTGACTCAAATTTCTGATTTGTCTTACTCTGCACCTTTGGTGGTTGCGGCTGTTGCTCAGTTATCCATTGTCCTCCTGATGGTTGCGCTTGGTTGGAATCTCTCCAACTGAAGTTTGGATGGTTCCTCCAGCCAGGATTGTATGTGTTAGAGAAGGGTTTGTTGTATGCCCCTAAGGCATTGCATTGCTCCTCGTAAACCCCTCTCATTTCTCCATAAGCATGACAATCCTTAGCTAGATGTTCCACCCCACCACAGACAAAGCATGGCTCATGTGTCTCTGCCTTAGCAACCATGTGAATTCCTCTACCTTCTTTGGTTTTGAGGGTCTCAATTTGTCATGTCAAAGACTCAATTTGGGCTTTGAGATTCTCCTCTTCCCTTAGTTGATAGATTCTAGCTGGTCAGGATCAATTGGTGCTGTCAGTAGCACTTGGACCAGTCCATGTGTGGGCTTTTTCGACTAACTTGTTGAGATACTCAAAAGCATCCTCGGGATCCTTTTGGAGAAACTCACCATTGCACATCATCTCCACAAATTGGCACTCTCGGATCGTGAGTCCTTCGTAAAAATAACTGACGAGGCGCCAACTCTCGTAACCATGGTGAGGACACTGATTTAACAGATCCTTGAACCGTTCCCAAACTTGATACAGAGTTTCATTGTCCTTCTGGGTAAAGGTCGAGATCTGTCGCTTTAGACCATTGGTCTTATGGTGAGGGAAATACTTGTTGAAAAACGTTGTCATCATTTCTTCCCAAGTTCCAATAGACCTAGGTCGCAAAGAATACAACCAGCTTTTAACCTTGTCCTTCAAAGAGAAGGGAAAGAATTTCAATCACACAGAGTCCGCGACTTCAGCTCGGTTGTGAAAGGTGGCCACTACTTCTTCAAACTCCCTAATATGTACGTATGGATTCTCACTTTTTAACCCATGAAAGGTCGGCAAGAGTTGGATCATGCCTGGCTTGAAATCCAAATTCGGCATATTAGGGGGAAACATTATGCATGACGGTGTGGCCGTACGTGTAGGGTGGAGATAATCGTTCAACGTCTTCTGTTGGACCTCTTCGTTTTGAGCCATCGTGAACGGATTAGCAACTGCTAATGAGGCTGGGGTCGAGGGAGGACTAGACGTGTGGGAAGAAACTTCACTAGGGTTCTCCGGTCTTCTTGCGAATCTCCCTAATTCGTCTCTATAACGATTCATTCACCCTAAAACGTTTCACTTTTTTTTAATTTTTTTTATTATTATTTTTTCTTTTGGAACAAAGAAAACAATAATGTAGAACCGCGAATTGCAACCCTTAATAGTACTCCCAGGAAAGATTGGTGGGGCGAAGCCTCCTTAAAAACCAACCTCCTAGACAGAGCAACGTTTCCAGGAAAGACTGGTGGCGTAGAACGCCAATAAGAAGCAGCCTCCTAGACAGAACTCCCTTAGTTTGTACTTTTCAACGTTTCCACAAAATTGCTTGAAAATTTATTAAGTTTTATGATGTGTCTTATGAAATGTTAAATGTTAGATATTAGTACCATAAGTTAATACTATTCTAAAACCTAAGGTTATACAAATTATGACAAATTAAGAGTCATCATTTAATGTCTAAATTGGTCACCTAAAAGTCACAATCTAAAAATTAATATTAATTATGAATGGAAAATTAAATAGCAATTCTAAGCAATTAATAAATAAATTAAAACTATGAACTAAGAAACGAAAAATTTAATGTGCAAATTAACAAAAACAAACAACAACAAAAAAAAAAAAAAAACAACAAGTAAAAAGACAAACGTTATTTATTTAAAGAAAACAAAAACTGATAAAATTATTGAACTAAAACAAATATAATAAAGATTATAAAACAAAAACAATGTAACAAAACAAAGAAGAAACAAACTGACAATCACTTAACAACTAGAAAGAAAACTAACGACTATTCTAAATCAATTGACACTAGATGCTAAGAAAATATAAAATAAAATAAAATAAAATAAAATAAAAAAACTGACAAATGGACAAAATTGGAGTAACAACGTTATTACATAAAACTACAAAAACGAACACTAATAATAATAGTAAATGAAAAGTCAAACTAACAGAAACCTCTTTTTTTTAGAACAAAATAAATGAAAAGAAAGCCTAACAAAGTAATAGAGAAAACTTAACAAACAACCGGGAAAATGAAAATTGGCTACAAGCTAAAACAACACAGCAACAAATTTTTTTTTTTTTTTTGAAACATGCTAAACAAAAAGATTAAAATAAATAAAGACTAAGTACTTACCTCTTTAGCTAATTATCTACTGAACAATCTTGTTGATGCACCTCCCCGGCAACGGCGCTAAAATTTGGTTACGCCCAAACGTGTACAAAACAAGCGGTCAATTGTAGCACAATTAGGACGGTCGATCCCACGAGGAAGTGACAAATTAAACAAGAAACGATTAGCAAATAAAAAGCGTTAGGAGTTAACAACTAGAAAGAAAACTAACGACTATTCTAAATCAATTGACACTAGATGCTAAGAAAATATAAAATAAAATAAAATAAAATAAAATAAAAAAACTGACAAATGGACAAAATTGGAGTAACAACGTTATTACATAAAACTACAAAAACGAACACTAATAATAATAGTAAATGAAAAGTCAAACTAACAGAAACCTCTTTTTTTTAGAACAAAATAAATGAAAAGAAAGCCTAACAAAGTAATAGAGAAAACTTAACAAACAACCGGGAAAATGAAAATTGGCTACAAGCTAAAACAACACAGCAACAAATTTTTTTTTTTTTTTTGAAACATGCTAAACAAAAAGATTAAA
>NW_010362793.1:285734-290762 GCF_000414095.1 Morus notabilis
CTAAAATTTGGTTACGCCCAAACGTGTACAAAACAAGCGGTCAATTGTAGCACAATTAGGACGGTCGATCCCACGAGGAAGTGACAAATTAAACAAGAAACGATTAGCAAATAAAAAGCGTTAGGAGATAAATAATAAAGTAAAAATAAAAGAGAATGAAAATTTTCTTTGAGTAGTTTAAGCGTAAGAAAAATGTATGAGAAAACTATATAATTAAAACCGGCAAGGCGTCGAGATTCCCCTATATGCTTTGTTCACCCAAATGGATTTTGATCTTTGAGATTACTCAATTGAAAGTTTCACATCCCAAACTACAATTAGAAAGTAATTATTTGAAGAACATGTGAATTAAAATGTATTCGAGTAAGTAAAATTCTTACGTTGAAAACTAGTAAAAATTATTCTTACAAGAAATCTTAAAGCGACAATATACCGTTGACAATATTGCAGTAAAAGACTACTCATAAAACAATATTATCGATATAATTATATTGAGCAACAATTACATAAAAAGAGCATGACTAAATGTATATAAAAGTTGACAACAAAATATATCAATATGAGAAATTAGAAGAAGATAGAAGAAAATTAATTACTCAAATATATAAACTTTGGAGAACAAATGAAGAATCAAAATCCACTCAAGATCACTTTACATATAAGTTTCTCTCTAACCTCACTAAAGAACTCTAGCCTAACTTGCACATAATTCTCATAAAATTCTAAAAAGAAAGTGTGAGAAAAAGAGTAAGAAAATAAGAGAAAATGTGTCTAAACTTAAGCCAAAAATCAACAACCTAAACACCTTGACATGACCCTATTTTAAAGTTTCTGGGCCATGCCAAAGGTTACAATCAGCAACCAAAAAAAAAGACAAACGTTCTAAAATTAATTAAAATTTATAAATGATTAATTGGGATGATAAAAACTAGAACTTAATGAGGAAGGAAACCATCGAAAACGATTTGAGGCTGAAGAAGAAACTCAAGCATTGCACTCCTCAGTCAAAACAACGGACACAAACGGCAACAAAAAGAAAGAGCAAAAGGCTAGGACACGTGGCGCATGGAGATTCGCGGAGATGAGTAATTTGGCCGACAGCAGCATCCGTTAGGGACACGTGGCGCGCATTGATTCGCAGAGAGGAAGAAATGTTGCATAGCTGGTTCCACGCAGGGGGAGACTTGATGCGTGGCGCGCGCTGATTGGGAGCTTCTGCACGGCTGGGGCCTACGCGGAGAGAAACTAAGAACTGCCTGACGCGGGCGTGGAGGAGACTCGCGCAGGGGAATGGCGGTGCGCACCAAGCGCGCGTGCGCAAGGGGACACTTGGGTCCCACACTCTATGGCACGCCAGACTTTGACACGTGGCGGAACATGGAACTGGCACGACTCGGCTCAGCGGATGGGTAGGCTGACTGGCGGGCTTGGCTTGCTAATGGGCTTCACTTTCTCTTTATAATTTTGGCCCAAATTACCTACAAAACAAATTAAATTAAATTAAAATTAAATACTTCGACAAAATATTAATTTCACAAAAATATTTAATTAAAACTTAATTTATTTAGCAATTATGAACAATTTAAGTGCATATTCATGCACTTATCAGCCTTGTCCAGCGAACACCACTCGTCTTCAAATTACACAGTGAAATCCCTTCGGTTGGCAGTGCGCTTTCTCCCGAAAGCTTATAATCCTTCTCCCGAAAGATGATCTTCAATCAACACATAAAGGCTCACACTCACATAGACTTTTTTTGAATATTTCTTCTATAAAAATCATGCCCCATAATATGGCCTTGAATTGCTTTTTAGAAACATAAAACACAAAAGCTCATTTTTTTCTCTTCTAAGGCCATAAGTTCACATACACACATGCTACATATATAGCAATAGCACCAATCCAGATTTTTCCTTATTTTGCAAAGCACATGTAGCATATACTACTCTGGCACCAACATCAATACCATTTACACTCCAAATCAAATATATCCAAGATATCTCTTCAAATCAATTATGCAGCAAATCATTTTTTCATATGAGCACATTTTCTCCAACAAATCTGTAAATTTCTTAATTTGAATATGTCAATCAAATCTTCCAAATCTTCTCTGAAATGTCCTTCCAAATATTGATTTCCATCAACAAAATCATTCTAAATTCGGAGCAATTAACAACCAAAATCACCTCAAAATCTGAATCTACATCAATCATGAACTTGACCCTGTTTTTGAATTTTGTACAACCCAATTCCAAAACATGCCAACTAATAAAATCCTAACAATCTCCCCCTTTGGCATTTTTTGACAAAACTAACACAAGTTCCTATTTTCAATAAAAAATCAAAAACTTTCAAAAACTACACAAATCATAAAAGTACAATGTTCTCCCCCTTTTTGACAAAAATAGGCAAAAACAAAAATAATACTAATAGAATAACCTCTTAGAAGTTGTCGCAGAAGGTGTTGTAACACCAGATGGAACACTAGGTATAACACTTTCCTGCAAATCACATTCCAATTCATTGATTTCTGCAACTTGCTCCCCCTGAGTCCTGTACGAGTCTTACTCCCCCTTAATATAATATTCTTCCATGCATATTGCTTTTATCATCTATCAAAAACTTGGAGTGACCATTACCACAATACTCAAAGTTAGTAGTACATGCTTTAAAAGAATTATAAGTCTCATGACACCTTAAATCATATTTCCTTACCCACACACATCTAGGAAATTTGTTTTGCACATCAACCTTTATTTTAGGTGTCCTTCTTGCAGAATTTGGTGGATTAGGAAGCTTACCTCTCTTCAAAGCATTCAAATACTTGTAGCATCTTGGTCTTATATGGCCAGCTAAACCGCAATAATGACACATGAGGAGAAATCTTTTACGTCGAGGAGGTGAGATTATAACCTTCTTACTGAGGGTAGTCTGAGGTTCAGGAGCGGGTGTCTCCTTCACAAACACTGTCTTGGATGTTAAACATTCACCAGTGTAGCCAAGTCCATGATGATCACAACTAGCTTTCCCATAGAGAGAATATGATCAAGTTTGGTGGTGCCGGAATTCATCATTTTAAGTGACTTTTGAGTGCGCTCCAATTCTACCCTTGTGTCCTGGAGCTTTTTCTCATTTTCAACAGCTTAAAATTCATAGTTTACGGCAACCCTCTTCAGCATTTCCTTCTCTTTAACAAGCTCATCAACTCGCTCCCATAAAGACTTATTCATTTCACACACTTTAACCTATTTGCTGTACATGGTCTTATAGGCTTCATGTGTGTCATCAATAGTCAACTCCTCACCATCATTGTTACTCTCAGAATCTGAAAAATCTCCTTCATTTTCACTATTCATGGAATCTGTTACAGGCAGTGTTGCAACACTGTCTGCGACACCTTTTGTAACACTGTTTGCAGAAAGATCTTGATCAGTATAAACATTAAAAGTAACATAGTTACTCACATGGTCTTCATCCTCCTGACTGCCTTCAGAGTCTTCCCCACTCCACGTCGCATTCAGAGACTTCTTTTTCTTCTTTAGAGTGTTGGCACACTCGGATTGAATGTGGCCGTAACCGTCGCATTCCCGGCATTGAATACCCCTATTTTTTGTCTTAATCTCTGTGTTATTTGCTGCAGCTTTATTTTTCTAGAAATGGTTTGAGTTTCCAAAGTTTGGTGTATGGTTCTTCTTGTTGAACTTCTTCATCACCTTGTTGAAATTCTTCGATAATCGTGCTATGGACTCGGTTAAGTCTTTTTCATCATCGGACTCAACTTCTTCAACTTTAGCTTGGAAAGCAATGTTTTTCTCCTTCTCCTTCTTGTTTTCATTTAGGTTCATCTCGAAAGTACGCAAAGAGCCCATTAATTCGTTAAGCTTCATTGACCGCACATCTTTGGCTTCTTTAATAGCTGTCACTTTATAAGCAAACCTTAGAGGGAGTGATCTCAATGCCTTCCTCACCCAGTTTTTCCTCAGGAATTTTCTCACCAAGTGCAAAAGCCTTATTAGCAATATCACATAACTTTGCATTGAAATCAGAAATTGTTTCATCTTCAAGCATGTGTAAGTTTTCAAACCTAGTAGTTTGAATTTGAAGCTTAGATAGTCTCATGGTTGTCGTGCCCTCATGCATCGTCTGTAGAATTTTTCAAGCCTCCTTGGCCGACTCACATGTAGAAATGAGTTTAAATTGATTGGCATCCACCCCGTTGAAGATGGCATTAATGTTGGGAATGGTGTCCTAGAAGCATGAGATGTAATAGGATATTTATTATTTATTTAATAAAAGAGTTTATTCATTATTTTATGTGCATATATTTATGAATATTTTATGAATATCAATAAAAATTCCATGATTATTTATGTAACCTTAAAACATTGTATATAAGTGTTATATACGAGAGGATAATGTTTAAGGATAATAATCAAAAAGCAATGTTCATAATGAATTTAATTAAAGTTTGGAATCTTTAATTAAAACATTATTAATACATGTCATTCCCATTTAGAATGGAACGGTGTTATCCGCACTGTTAATATGGTGAGATATTGAATGAGTGTATTTCGCATAATGAGATTATGTGGAACAAGGACACAGACACAATATGAATTTCTAATAATTCCGTTAAGTATAGAAATTCTAATTGAGTCTACCGATGGTCATATATAGAATGATCTTAATCCTGAGTTCTTAACAGACTCCTATTTATGGATTCGTGTCTTTTGATTTACTCGGTACGGATTCTGAGATCCTGAATCCTATTCCTTGTATTTTGGAGACATGATGAAGTAGGTAGCCGGGAATGTTATTACACGAGATGGAATCCATTCCTTCTTAAGAAAGAAGTACATAAATAATTCTCTTGAGGGTTGATTCGGTACTTGGACCAGTAGGAGCTCCGATTCATGAATGTGTTTTATGAATCACTGTCCATTAGAGAATCAATGGTACTCAAGGATAAAGAAGTAATTAGAGAGGTTAACGGATTTTACCTAGCTCTAATTATGAATTATTTATGGA
>NW_010362793.1:291255-325973 GCF_000414095.1 Morus notabilis
CGGAATGATTTTTTGCCCTAATTTTAGAGGTAGCCGAAATTTCTCTATAGAAATTTTGGAAACAATTTTTCAGCCCTAAGAGTTAAGGTTGGCCGAAATTCTCAAGATAGAAAGGAAAGAAAAATTTTTTCTCTAAAAATTCCACATCGTGCATGTGATGGTGTTTGTGGAAATTTGAGTGTTTATTGTAACACTTTTTGTCTCATGTGTGCCCACACACACGTCTTCGTGGATTCTAGGAATTGACGTGGAAGACATTGGTTTTCTAAACACAAAGATTGGAGCAAGGACTGTTCGTGGTCAAAGAACTCAAGTTATCATCCGAGTCGGCTTCCAGGTATTTTTCCTGATTGAGTTCTTGATATATATATATAAGTTAATGAGATTAATTTATTCGTGTATAAATTAATATAATCTATAGAGTATCTCAAAAGTTTTATGAAAATTTTTGTTATACACGATCCGCCTCTTCCCCGCACCACCACGCTTCCGCAGCCGGATTCGATTCGGCAACCAACAATTAAGTGCTCTTGAATTGCTATTCGCCAATTGATCTTCTTCAGTAGACCATTTCTCTTCGGGTTTCATAACTTCTTCTCCAGCCTCATTTTTGGTAACGGGGTGCGTCCAACCAATCAACACAGCATTCCACGCTTTCTCATCAAGTGCTTTGATGAACGCCTTCATACGAGCTTTCCAATAAAAATAATTGCAACCATCGAGGAGAGGACGGCGTGAAACCGAACCACCTTCTTTCAGAAAATCCATCCCTGTTACAACAGACCAACTCCCAAAATCTCACCAAGCAAATGGTTAGTGAACCTCTCTGATACCAATTGTTAGGTTCGTTTTTCGGTCGGTGTCACAAAGAGTGTTGCAACACTTGTTGTAACACTGATGATAGTAAAAGTGTAGACATATATGTTTTTCTTTTAATTTAGTTCCAGTGATTGTGAGTGCAGTAAAATAACATAAAACATAAAAAACACACGAAAATGTATCGCAGTTCAATGCGCACACCTCCTCTGCGGGGCCACGCCCAGACAATGAATAATCCACTAAGATCAAAGGATTACAAACACCAATCGGACTTATACACTCAAAGACTCCATCCTCGATGTTGTCGCCGCCGTGTCGAATCTCCTTAATGGCCTTTTCCAGCGAGCACCACTAGTCTTCAAACTACACGGTGAAATCCCTTCGGTTGGCAGTGCGCTTTCTTCCGAAAGCTTCTAATCCTTCTCCCGAAAGATGATCTTCAATCAATACATAAAGGCTCACACTGACGTAGACTTTTTCTGAATATTTCTTCTATAAAAACCATGCCCCATAATATGGCCTTGAATTGCTTTTTAGAAACATAAAACACAAAAGCTCATTTTTTTTCTCTTCTAAGACCATAAGTTCACGTACACACATGCTACATATATAGCAATAGCACCAATCCGGATTTTTCCTTATTTTGCAAAGCACATGTAGCATATACTACTTTGGCACCAAGATCAATACCATTTACTCTCCAAATCAAATATATCCAAGATATCTCTTCAAATCTCTTCAAATAAATTATGCAGCAAATTATTTTTTCATATGAGCACATTTTCTCCAACAAATCTGCAAATCTCCTAATTTGAATATGTCAATCAAATCTTCCAAATCTTCTCTGAAATGTCCTTCCAAATATTGATTTCCATCAACAAAATCATTCCAAATTTAGAGCAATTAACAATCAAAATCACCTTAAAATCTGAATCTACATCAATCATGAACTTGACCTTATTTTTGAATTTTGTACAACTCAATTCTAAAACATGCCAACTAATAAAATCCTAACATATTTAAGAAATGAAATCATTAAAATTGGAATCCCAATAAACACAACATACATACGCATTCAACCACTTGAACTAATTCAACTAACTGAAGTGACTAGTGTATGAATATTATATATACACGTGTACACTTCTAAGAAATATACACACACATATATATATATATATATATATATCTATGTATATATTAATTCACACGGATAAGGATACTAGCCGGTTCATGTGTGTGTATTTATATTGAATTTATTAGTTCATGTATTTTTTTTATTTCTCTAATTGTTAGAAATTTTATTTTTAAGTATATTCTGTTGGCAACTTTGTATCAAAATTGATATATTTATTTGTTGCTGAGTTAACTCCATTTTTTAACATATAAACTCGTGATTTAATGTTTGAATTTTATTTGGTTTATTTTTTAGATATTCGGGTTCAACACTTAGAGATTTTGTGCATATTTCGAGAGTGTATTAAATTGTATATTTTAAATCTAAGTTTAGAGTTGATTAAGTCGTGCTGTGGCACATAACGCTATTATTATGTTTGTGACTCACAAATTGTGAGGTTGTACACTAAGGTCTCGTTCACTTCGCGGATTTGAATTTTCAATTCGAATTGAAATGTGATATTTTTTTAAAATATTTTACTGTAGTAAAAAAAATTATATGTGATATTTTTTAAAAAAATTTTACTGTAAAAACTTAAAACTAAAAATTTAAATCGATAAAATGAACGAGACTTAATTATTAATAATTTTTTTTCTATTAGTTTGTTATGACTACGAGAAGGAATATAGTTCTCTACTTTTTGCAGTAAAAACAAACTCACGTCTTTTTCTCAAAATTCCCATTTTCCCCAGCTGTCAGAAAATGATCTGTAAAAGATTAAAAATGCTTTAACTAATTATTCTATGACAACATGCCATGGTTTTCGTCACTTTCCCACTTCTTTAGTTCCGACTTCCGAAGGGTAAAGACACAAAGAATCTTCTTTGATTTATTACACATTTCCCTAATTCTTTTAATACAATGGGGTTGCGAAAAAAAAAAAAAAAAAAAAAAAAAACCCAACACAAACTGATTAGTGACAGAATAGCTGAGACCATGACCTAACAACACCAATCACGGAGAACACAAAATTTTCTACATAAAAAGGGTTTATCATTAAGTAGCTTTTTTTGATAGAGCCAGGTTTTATTAGTAGGGGTTAAAATTTTTTTTTTATCAATATTATACTAACATGTATATTTATGTAACAGTATTTATTTATTAAATTAATTCATGACCCAATAAAATGTAGATAACTATTAATTTGAAAGAGACCAAATATAATTTATATACATATCTACTATATTAAAATTAAAATTACTATATTTAAAAAAAAAAGTCACTCATCTCTCCGTCATTGGCCGTAGGGCATATTTCCAAACATTAAATCTGATCAAAATGTCATATATAAAATTGATCTCAACTTATACATATGTGACGATTTAAAACAAAATCTTACTTATAGGATATTATTACTTTTCTTTTATGATGAGTAAGGTATTCATTATTCTATCATTAACTATCATTCACCCACTCCTCACCTTTTTACTTACTGTTTTATTTTTTAAAATAAATAAATAAATATATATATATATATATATATATTAGCTTGTAGGGTCCCAAATTGACCAAAGAGTTTGTAGAATCCAGATCTTGGCTTTACTGGTTACCATAGTTATGGAGCCAAAAAATTTAACCATCGGAGAGAGACAAGTTGATATTTTGCTTCTTTTATAGGTTAAAACGGCAATTATATATACATATGCACTTTCCATGAAAAAATGGAAGACGAAGAATAATCCTTTATTTATTTATTTTTTTTGAAGGACGAAGAATAATGCTTTTAAGAACTCATTTTCTTTAAAACGGTTCATTAATGCATATTTTTACGTGTACAAGGTTCCCCATTACTTTCTCTATAGATGTAGCATTTCTATCCTCACCAAAAAAAAATGTAGCATTTCTGTCGTTTTTAAGCTACTAAATAACAAGAACTTGAAAAGTACATTTTTCTCAAAAAAAAAAAAAAAAAATTGAAAACTACATTTTTGGATGGATGGATTCTGCGCCACTAAAATGTCGGTGAGTAATTGAACAATATATGAATCATGATTTTCTAGTGGAAAATGGATTATCTCACCCGGATATTTAAACAGAACCTTTTTTAACAAAAAAAGAAAAAAAAAGACTTGTGTGACTAAAAACATCTGGCGATCCAACAATTAATCTTCTTTCGTTTTCTTGCCTTTAAAAAGTGGTGTTAGTTCAAAAGGGTATAAAGTAATCATTTTAATTATGTTACTATTTTTCTTTGTAGAAACATGTGTTTGTTGAGACGAAGGCAAATATACTATTCAAATTGAATTGGAAAAATAATATTCAAACTTGATGAATTGCACATATTTTTGAAAACTTATTGGGGTTATTTTGTCATGTATTAAGGCAACAATGCAACCTAATTAATAGATATGATTTGCTAGACTTTTTGGCTTTACCCCATAAAATGTATATTGATTTCACAACTTATAATTGATTATATAAACTATTTACGACGACATTAAACTTATTAGCGACGACATACTTAATTTATTTAACGGGGATTAATTGCGACGACATGTCATCACAAATAATGAAATATTTGCGACGACAAATGTCATCGCAAATAATATCGTCACAAATGACCTTTATTGTTGTAGTGTATAGAAATAACAAGAAAATTTTACTTTGAATTATTCACAATCCGGTTTCTCTTTTCCCACTTAATCTCTTACTAACTAGACAATTAATGTATTAGATATCATCACCGTCCCTAAACCATTCCGCCGAAACTTGCATAAATTGAATTCCCAAACTTTCAAAAAGCTGGTTAAGTTCTTAGTCTCAAATACTTGCATATTATTAAAGAAATAAAGCTTCTTTAATTTGAATAACTATTTGCATATTATATATTGCATGCCATTAATATATATATATATATATATAATATACTAACGTACGTACCTGTGTGCTTAAGTACGCGTACATGTACATGATATATTGCTTTCTTATATATATAGTAGGCTATACATATCTTTTCCACGAATACTTTTTCTAGAATATTCAAGATTACTTGATGTACATATTAAGCTAGTTAATTAATTATATAAGCATGTCATTCATGCTTTTCTTTTTTATATTTATCCAAAAACCAAACTACATGTCAATTCTGATTCGGTCCCCTAGCTAGCGATAGGTGCCATGAATTTTCTATAATATCGTCTTATTATATTTGCAGTCATATCTTTATCGCGTATATAATTTTCCTTGCATAATGACGAATAAGGAATCTTCTTTGTAAAAGTACTAATGAAAATAGACACTCTATCCAAATGTTGCCTAGAAAATGGATAACATCCTTTTACCAAGTACATATTAGCCAAGGCTTAATTACTATAAAAAAAAAAAAAAAAAAAAAAAAAAAGCCAGCTTATTACCGTGGGAAACCCACACGATTTCCCAAGAATGTTATTAGGAATATAAAAAGATGCTAACGTGGGTAAATGATTGGTTTAAGTAATTGTTAAACAAGTTTTAATAAATTTTTTATGTGTGCCCACTGGTTGCAGCAAGTTGGTGTGGCTTTTTAACTTGGCAATTTTGTAAATTTGTATTGTTGTGTGGGTCTTCTCGGTAATGTCACAAGTTAATTTACTTCATGAAATAATGTAAAGACTTCGGATGGTTTTTGATTAAACGACAACGTAATTTATGAGTGAAAGAGACGTAAATTTATGTACTTTAATGGTTCATTTAGAACGTAATTTTCGTAACTTATATTTTGAATAACTTGAAACGAGTATGATTTATGAAGAAATTTAATGAAATGATAAAATTATGAAATGTAATATTTTCGCTTTTTTTTTTTTTTTTGTTGTTGTTGTTGTGGCGAACACGGCATAGCACAAGGAGAGTAGAAGTATTTGTACGGTGGAGTGCTTCATACTAGTTGTTTCCCCCGGAGTCTATATTTGAACGGTAGAATCCTTCACCATCACTGTAGGTGTATTGAGTTGTCGTTCTTGGTTCTTGTTCGCTTGTCTCAGGGGTGGTCTGAGAATTTTAGGACCCGTTTAATTCGTTGATTTAAATTTTTAATTTGAGTTGAGATATGACTTTACGTGAGAGTTTTTTACTGTAGTAAAAAAAAAATTAAATGTAACTATTTCTAAGATAATAAAACTCGAATTCTAAACTCAAATCGGTGAAATAAACAGAGCCTTAGATTGTTGGGGTTGAGCTAATATCTACACTGTTACTCTCACAGGTTCTTTGAGGGCATGTTTGCCTATTGTGGTCGTAACCTTTGCACTGACCGCATCTTCTTCCGACAATTTTCAAGTTGTATTCCCTGTCATTGTGCTCCCTTGGTTGTGGGCGGTTAGCAGTGCATTTATTTCTCACGACAACTGGGTCCTTTATTATTGGAGTTTGATCATTCAAAGCATTTGTTCGCGACCTTCGTCATTCTGGTTAGACTGATGTCGTTCCATTGATGAGAAAAGGCTCTGAAATTTAGAAGTTAACCTCAAAAGCTCCATCTTTGCCTCTGTGTCGAACTCTACAACTTTTTGTTGCGTAGTACGATAACTTGTTGAAATCAGAGGATAAGGATCCATTGCGATGGTCAATCACTGATTTTGCATTTATTATCCATCTTTTCAATATCAATGACTGGGGGATGAAGCTGGTATTAAGATACTTCATCATGACACAGAAAATATGACGGCATGGATAACCATCGATCTCAAACGGCAAGCGGCTGCACTATAGGTGATCATTCGACTTTCTATAAATTTTGCAATCTGATTTGATGCGCTATATATACCTTCATATATATAGCCTTGCAGATCCCCTTCACGTACGGCCAACCAATCTTTCTTCCGACAGATCGATGGAGGGAGGTGCGAATCGAAACAATTGCGATTGTTCATGTGGGGTTAAGAGTGTTCATATTGATGTCTTCGTTTCTGGGTTCTTATTCAGAGTAGAGATTCTCCCTTTTTTTTTTTCCCCAAGCTCTGAGTCAGATTTTGGGTCCCTTCTTTTTCTTTCTAAATGACTAAGACATCTGAAGCAACAAAGCAAATAAAAAAGAAAAGGAAACAAAATAATAAACTACAAAAATCATTGCCGTTTAGAGCTGTTATCATTAACCGGTTACCTGCTTATCAAGTGGATGAAAAACTGAATGTCCCTTGCAAATCTTGGACCATTAATCTTAGAATGGAGGGTTAATATTAAATGGCTGAACCATCCAGCCGGCTGATAGAATCAGCACCCTATATACATAGATGGATATATCCCTCTTCCAAATTATAACATTTGCAATTACGTTTCAAGTTCTAAAATAAATGAAACAAAAAGCTAAACGTATATGAAAATTCAAATTCGAATACAAAATTGCACATCTATTTACATTAATAAATGAAGAAAATTAATTAAAACCTCCATCCAAAGTTCCTTTTTTTTTTTTTTCCTTTTCTAATATTTTATAGCTCGAATGTACAAACTATGGTCCCTAGTCATCACTTTATCTGTAGTGAAAACACTCGCTGATAATACAAAATTCTGAATAATTACATCACGCAAACATTGATAAAATTCAGATTAATTTAAAAAAAAAAAACATTCATTACCCTTTTAACCTTAGAATTCACTAAGCAACCTAACTATTTTTCTTTCTTTTTTTCTTTAACGCTAACATATCTAGATTATACAAAGTAATTACGTTTATCTTTTTATGGAATTAAAACCCTAATCTCAAAATGGATGCAAATTCCTGCTCAACCCATGGACATTTGCCAAAAACCCCACAAAATCCTGCTTGTACGTCTTCCTCTTGTGCTCTTCTGCCTTTCCCACTTTCCCTGCCGCGAAAACGACCTCGTTTTTCACTTCGGTCTTCGTCGCCGTTCCATTTCCGGTGGCCTTACCCTCCTTCGAGGCTTTCTTGCTCGGAGCTATAACCAAAATAGTACGGTCCTTCCCGTCGCTGTTGCCCCGACTTATAAGGTCCCCAAACTTCCACCGCTTCGACGATCCCGTCGACTTGCTCTTCTTCCCTCCTCCGGTGGCGGCACCGCTGTCGCCGTTCCTCGGCGTCCACACGCAGAAAGTCCCGTGCTGTAGGCCGTCGAGCTCGTCGGTCTCTGACGACGAGCAGGACGTCGTCGTTTCCCTCTCTTCCTCCACCATCAGCTTCCTCAGCGGTTGCCGGCGGCGCGGTGGCGCCGGAGGGGTGTTCTTGTCATTTTCCTTGTTCGCCCGGGCGGCGGCGACGGCGACGACGTCGTTTCGAGAGCTCTTAAGGCCGTGTTCTTCTAGAAGCTGCAAGCTCTTGCCCAAGAGAGGATAATAAACCGGCCTGATCTGGCCATTGTAGAAGATCTCATCGGCGGAGATCGGTGACGACGCGGATTCTCTGCATACGAAAGCAAATTCAAACTCATCATCTCCATCATCCTCTTCATCACCGTCATCACGACCATCGCGATGATCGTGATGGTCATGATGATCACGATGTGGACGTCTCTGATCTAGCTCCGCATGGAACCAGATATGGTCGTCTTCTTCTTCGTCGAGGAAGAAAGCGGCGTCGGAGCCGCTATTCTCCCGGCGGAGCTCGCTGACGACGCGGGCGGCGATGTCGGTGAGATTTCCGGTGGAGGATGAGTAGTTGTTGAAGCTCGGAGAGAGAGAAACTATATTAGGTGTCGCCTCCATTTTTTTCCTCGTAAGTGACAGAAATTCATGTAATAAGAGACACAATAGCTCTCTCTCTGGGTGATATATGTGTGTATATATATAACTATAAATGTTTTATTTCCAAAGGAAAAAAAATTGATTTTTATTTTTTATTTTATTTTATTCTATTTGAGAGAGAGAGAGAGAGAGAGAGAGTTAGGTGGAAATGACCAAAAGTGTGGGGCTTACAGGAAGTCTCGCTCAAGGTATATAGTGGTGGTGTTTTTTTCTTTTTCTTTTTTTTTTTTCTGGCGGTTCTTAGTGGAAAACAATGAGACAAATTTGTATAAATATTTAAAGAGAGGACAATGGAAAGGAACGCGCTTTTAAAGGGTATTAATAGGAGGGTGTTGTAATGGATATCTGCAAATTATAAAAAAAAAAAAAAAAAAATTAAAGGATGTTTTTTTTTAGTTTGTCTAAATGAAAAAAAAAGTGGCGCGCGGTTGCAAGTTTAACTTGATCGGTGTATATATATATATATATATATACATACATATATATACATATATATATATATTAGTATATGAGTCTAAATTTTTTGTTCAATTCCTCTTGGTGTTTAAAATAGGTGTCTAACTAATTATATTATGCTATATCATCTTGTGATAAACACAAAAAACTTAATTAAAATTTAAAAAACAACTCAAATTTTTTACACGACGTAATATAATATGATTAGTTAAAACTAATTAGAACACTAAAAATGCATGATAAAATTATCTTTGTTCTTGAGTTCTTAAAACAAACTGCGTAGATTATAATATTTGTTTTGTTCGACGAAAATATTGTCTTTATTATTATTACTATTTAAAATATGGTTTGGTGTTGAGAGAAAATGAACCAGAGGAAACGTCGGGAAAACCTATTTATCACAAATTCATAAGAAGTGTTTTTGAGCGTTGCTTCCCAAATACGTAACATGTCAGTGTGCGTTCACATGTATTGTTCACATGTGTTTAGTTGCCTTTTTAGTTTTTCTCTTTCTTTTTTTTTTTTTCTGTCTACTATTTTTTATTAATTTGTTGAGAATGACATGTCATTGCTGGATGAATATGGGCCTTATTATTATTTTTTTTTAAAAGTATATTCTACTAAATTAACTACAAATACTAACGTACGTACGACGTAGTCTCATTGCCATTAAGAATTAATGTTGCCCTTAATCACCACGAAAATATATAACGGGATTATGGACATTCTAGGTGTATCACTTGTGACTTGTGAGTATTGGTGCATATACACATGATAATCTTCAATATGTTGCCAATTGCCATGCAAATATAATTCCTCATTCAAAATTGTATTTAAAAAGAAGATCACTTTGTTCTTTGAGCATGGTTGGATAGAATTTAATTTGTCATGAGAGAGTCTAGAGAGACGAATCATTTCTTAATTAGTATAATATTGATAAGGAAAGCTTGATTAAGGTCACACATAATATACCTAGGCGGCCAGAAGAAAAAAAAATGGCGGATCATGTAAAAAATAATAGTTTCTATTATTATTGCTAAAACATATTGTTATCCAATGATTATAAAAATGTTTTTCTTCGTTCTCTTCATAAAATGCACATAGCATTAAACACTCCACAACTTTATTATAGGACTAATGTCCGACTAATATATTGTGTGGCATTAAATATATAGTGGCGTGATCGTGAAAATTGGGTCTATTCTTTGAGTAGAATTGATTTTAAAAAATTGAGTTAGATCTTATCTAAAAAACATACATGGTTTATCATGGTTTTATTTACGCTTATAATTTATGTCATTTTAAATAATTAGATACTATCATAACATTTTATTTTCTCTTTATTAATTGAACGATAATTATTTATTTTTAAGTAAAGTTACATAAATAATATATTTTTACCACTTTGAACGGTATTTTTAGTTCTTTTCCGTCTTTTTTATTCCATTAGTGCACCTTAGGATTTTTAAAGTAATAAATGAAATGAGGGGCAGAATAACACCAATAATTCCCTTTTTATTGAGGCCAAATCTAATTAAGTTGTCGATCTTGTCCAAAACATGGCAAGTTTAGATACCAAGGAGTTTGTGAGGATATTTCTAGAAGGTGAGGGCATTAAGGTAATTGACTTGGTTGGTATTTGAAGTTATTTATGGACAAACTTTTAGGTGTAAAGGAGGTGCGGCCGCGAAGGACGGTGGCTCTACCAACTTTTTGGGGAGGAGAGGATTCACGACACTACTATTTGACACGTGTGGGGGAGTATCTTTACACGTGTCGCCAACTTCCTTTAAAGGGCGTTGGAAATAAAATGACTGCAACTTGTTATGTCGTTTGCTTAACATGCCCTTTAAAAACACATAATTAGATCATGTCGTCGCTAAAGACTGCATTAATGAAATAGTGGTGAATCAGTTTGTGAGAACTACGACAATAATTGTTGCTACAAGTTGAGCTATTTGGCAACTATACTCGTCGCTACATGTCTTTTTGCTTTAAATTAGGAGTTAGTTTTTAAAATGCTATTTATGGAAGATAAATAATATTATTATTGTTGAACAACTTCTTGTGCAGTGAGGGGAGGGGATTATGAGCAAATTGATTAATAGAAATCTTAAAAGAATAAGTTAATATGTGGTTTTTTTTTCCTCTTCATCAAATACCCATATTCACGTTTAAATTTGTCAGCAAAAGAAAGAGATATTGTAACAATTTATGTGGACATTAAGGTAACAATTGAATCACGTGGTTATAGATATAATTTAGTGGCAATTTCATACTTGTCTTTATCTTAAAGGTAGAGTTCAAATCTCACTTCCTAAATTAAAAAAAAAAAGGAAAGAAAAAAGAAAAAACCCCTTAAATCACACCAAGCCCTTATATGTATCATTTTGTGTTGAACATTGAGTAATATACGTAGCAATCACTAAGTAGAAACGATATGATTTCTTATTTTATGACAATATATATCGATCGATGGAAATAACTATATTGGTAAAAATTGACATAAAATTTTTGAAACTTATAGATATCTAATTAACATACAAAAATTTCTAAATGAAGCTTTCGGAAATGATCTCAAGTAATTAATAATACATAAATTACATGGAATTATCCATCGAAATACTAAGCATGATAAATATGATGCTCATTTTTCAATAAATGATAAATATAAATTTACAAGTTAAATAAAATATTTGAAACATAATATGTATATGTGACATTCAACCTAATGCAGGTAGGTTTCGCTCATAGTTTCATATAAAATGATAAAATATTGATATCAAAGTAAGTTTTAGAAGGTTTGAGTGATCAATATCTTCAAACCTCCTAGGAAGGAAGCCCCGTATTATTAAAATATTCAGAATAATATTGTCTTATCATCTTATGTCACGTGAAAATACAGAAAATTATTGTAAAAATAAATACACATGGTTTTTCCATTTCAAAAAAAAAAAAAAAAACCCATGGTTTTGACCATACTAAAATATAGTAATAAGTATAGAGTATGAAAAGATTAGCAAAAAAAAGTAGAGTATGAGAAGTTCTTTTGGATTGTTGCTGATATTTTCATGAAATTTCTGCAAAAACATTTGCCACCCGCACTACGCTTTTCACTAAAATTGTAAATTATTTTCGCAGGATATAATATTTATGAAAATTTCAAAACTTCCCTAACATTCCGCAAAAATATAATATACCACTCTTTTGAGATCGTAATTTCAAAGAGATTTTTCAAACCATGGTACTAAGATATAATAAGTGAACATTAATTTAAAGTGGAAAGGAAAACATCAAAGTGCGACAGGTTGTTACGATAGTTACATGCTATTCTATATAGTATTATTAGAGACACTAAATTCATGTGTATCTAATATTCTAATTACTTTTTATAGGAAAAAATATTACATCCCAATCATTATGACAACTTCTGGATCAAATATGTTCCAAATGGAAAGTCACATTTTTTTTTAATTGATTAGAAATTGGTCTTATCGGAATTGTTGTATCTATTAGTTTATTATTAATGTATTGATGCGGTTATGCACACACCAAAAAAAAAAAAAAAAAGGTATTGATGCTTTTATCTTATCCGCATCATTTAAAATAATAAATCAGCCATATATTTATCTTGTACTCCAAGTTGTACTTAATTCTAGAAAAATTGACAAGAGAAAAAAGGAAACTAAAAATTGTACCACTTCTAGAAATCTCGGCCAAATTACATCGTAAAGAAATGTTGTAGCACTTCTTGTTAAGGTATAAAATTATTATTGGTTCACCTCTTAATAGTTTAAATTTTTAAAATAAATTGGTAAATTAACATAGTATTAAAGCTGGAGATTCTGATATTAAACCCTCCGTAATTGTACTCTTTATCTCGAGCTAAATTGTTATCACGTGTTGAGTATTTAATATATCTTAAACTTAAATATTCACGTATCGAGCTTTCTAATTAATTTACTCACACTGTTCAACTCACACCTGAAAAAGAGTGTTAAAATATAAAATTATTATTAATCCATCTCTCAAGTTCTATCAACTTAAACTTTTTAGATGGATTGACCAACTAGAATTTGAGATTTTTCCAAGATGCGGAAGAAAGGTCATTAAACCATGGGAGTTTGCACTTGCTAAAGGAAACATTGATGTTGATAGAAAAGCCTTGATTTAGATAATATGTTTTATCATTAGGAAAAAAAAAGAAATGAGACAAAGATTTTAATAAAGCAACACTATTTTTCTTGTAAACATCATTTAATGGGTAAAATAGAATATGGACTTTTGAAGTCTCTCTTGATTTACCTGCCATTTAGCAATGATCAGACAGGCTGTAATTTGTACCAACCAGTTAAATCAAGTGAGAATCCTTAAAACAAAAAAAAAAAAAACAAAAAAAAAAAAAGAAAAAAAGCAAAATACAAAAAAAAAAACAAAAAGCATAATTCATACGCTACATTAATTTTTTTATTTTTTCAAAATGCTAGCTGCTTATAATATTAAAAGGTTATTTTTGCATACGAAAATTTTGTTATTTCAGCAAAAATAGAAAATAAAAAAAGTTTGCTAGAATACATAATTTGCAAATGAAATTGCACTTTCCTAGCTAGGTTTGAAGCAAAACGTACGCGTAGGGTTATTATAGCACAATAAGCACGTCTTGGAAATGAATTTTCATCATTTGGTGCCTTTCTCACTCACTAGAATTATAGCCTTGTTTGTACAAATATTGATGTGAGACACAATTACATTTGCAAGTAATGTAAAGCACGTTTGAAGGGGAAAAACTAATAAACAAAATTGTTACTAATTACTAATGATCATTCAATCTTTTTTTTTTTTTTTTTGGTTTGGTTAACTGCCAGTCTGCCACACCCATAATATTACCCTTTGAGAACAAGCAAAGGAACATCTTTATAGCAATCAAAATAATCTGTATGTTCATTATACTCCACGTCCAAGTAATCTTTGAAACCGAAAATTTTGGACTTTGGGCTCCTAGTCAATCATTCAAGCACGTTTCTTACACAACATATCCATTTTCTGAAGTTGTATTTGTTTTTCCCTGCTTAAGTAATGTGTTGGCAGGTACCGTCTAAGCCATTTATCATGCGTTAAATGACTAATAAATCAATGCAATTTCCCGCCTCTGACCCACAATTGTTATGGAGTTATGAAAGCAGACATGACAATAGCACAATTAAGGACAGATTCGAGTTTTTAATTCGAGTTAAAATATAATTTTATGTGAGAATTTTTTAGACGTGACTGTTTCTGAGAGATTTTTACTGTAACAAAACTTGAATTCTAAACTCGAATCAATGAAATGAACAGGACCTATGATTATTCAGCATTTCAACCTCCATATTGCCAAATACTAGATAGGCCACGCGAGGATTTTCGGACGATGAGAGTCAGATGCTATCAATGCCGTTCTTATGATCGCGATTCTTCCTTCTCAATCCCCAAAAGCAAGTGTTCTAGAAGATATCTCAGATGTCTTTGTGCAAATTCGGAGAGGCTCGCATGGTTACACGTCCCTTAATGAGAATTGTGTAGCCTTAACTAGTCATGCTCGTATAATTTTTATATTTAGGGTCCGTTTAGTTCGCTGATTTGAGTTTTTAATTCGAGTTGAAATGCGATTTAATATGAGAGCTTTTTACTGTAGTAAAAAAGTTAAATGTGATTGTTTCTGAAAGCTTTTTACTGTAGTAAAATTCAAATTCTAAACTCGAATCGGTGAAATAAACGGGTTATTGGTATGGTTTGGTTAGTCTTTATACCACTTTTTATTAGTCATTTTGTTCAAAATGATTTGTTAAGTAATTAATAAAATTCCAATTTCCCTTAAAAAGAAAGTAAGTTAAATTTCTTTTCCTATTTTTTATTTTTTATTTATCATAATCTAACATTTTAAAAAACACTGCACTTTCACACTGTAGGGAGACTTGAAATTGATGGATGAGAATGAGATGTATGAGAAATCGACGGTGATCATTAGTACTACTGACCGCTGAAACGGCGAGATTGAATGCGATAATGGAATTATGCGTTACTGTGTAGTATTATTGTACCTTGAACAAAGAAGATATGTATGAATATGATGGTGTATTTTTTTTGGAAATATCAACGAAAGGAACATGGAGACAATGATGTCATGTCATTGAATGACATCCTCTTGTCTACAATTTGTGCATTTTTGGTGGTCTTGGAGCAGCTAGAGGCCCACATAATTACATCAAGAATTTTGTCAAAAACCTTAATAGTGATTTATGAAAAAAATCCAAAACTGTGGACCATCCATAGAATTTTTCTTCTTCTTCTTCTTCTTCTAGAAATTTTGTTTAACTTGACGATATAATATCTAGAAGGCATGTGTTTTTGAATGCATGTTCGTCCCGAGAAGGGGACAAGCTCTTTCGTTTAGAGGAAATTACATAGAATGTAACTGAAATTTAAGAACTTTACATTACATTTATTCTATTGAACATAAATAAATTGTCATTTTTTTATTAGATGCAATCTCTTATTATTAATTAATGTAATAATATTTTAAACACCCATTAATAGAAAATAACAACTCACATGTCACATTAATTAGTACATAAAAATTGAAATGTGAGTTTGTGTCCCACTGTCCCTAGCATTATTCATAAATTAGATATTTTCAAGTGAATCAATCAACATAAATCTTAAATTTATACCACTAAGTGGCATAAACATAAAAATGGTATCATTTTTTAAATGGTATTTCTGAATTTCTCCCAGTTGCTTATGGTGATTTTACTAGTCTTCACTAATTTATTTCATTTTTGAAATTCCATCTAAAAAAGATTAGGGAGAAAATCACTTTAGAGACATGGCAGATTGGCAGTTTACTTTTCTAGTTGTTGGAAGTATGTGCATGCAGCCAAAATGATCCGATTTCAGGAGCGGGAGTGTTTATTCTAAGATGACTTTCACATTCCAGTTATTAACATGCTTCAGTAACTGTTTTAGCAAAACAAAAATCTTCTTCACTACTTTTCTCCTAGAGAAAAAATCCAAACAAGCAGTGTCAAATGTTTGAAAAATATCAACTCTAATGATGGCTAGTACTACAATTAGTTCATCATCCATTCACTTTTCACACATGTAGTCATGAATATGAAATGCAATCTCATTAAAAGTTGCATCATCAATAGAGCAATTCATAGAGTTTCCATTGGAAAATATCAAATACAAGATTGCCATATTGCAAAACAGTTCTGCTGTGTAGGAATGTACTTTGATATCAGCAGTAATCTCCCTACATCAATATGTTGAAGTTTTAATTTCCTCTTCATTCTTAAATCTTAATATTACAGTTTTGTGCATGAAGGTGAAAAGTTTGCAATGAGAACAGAATTGAGCTTGGCTTACGCCTATAATATTGCAAAGCTTAACCCCGATTGTATTCTTTTACTATACTGATTTTTTATGAAGTTTAAAAAGTTACAGGAGAAGAAGTTAAAGTTCCTAAATAACCTCAAACCACTTTACAATTTACCGGTAACCCGAAGACAATCGGACCAACTTACCGATAACCCGAAGACAATCGGACCAACACGATGAGGGCGACTCAAACAAAAACTTCTTACAATGCGAATGAGCGCACAACCAACCCACCTAAGACACATTGGCGATTTAGTTTCATCGAAACACTAAAACCAAGTATACAAACACATTTTCCTAAGTTGAAAGAGCGCACACAGAGAAGAATAACAAACGGCAGGACAAAAAATATTGTTCATCAAGCCTCTTTGAGGCATGGTTTGGTTATCAAATGAAATCAAAGAATCAGAGCAAAATAATAGAGAATATTATCCCAACTAGAGAACCAACAAATGTCCATGATATGTAATTCCCACTTTTATATCGTAGAAAGTGCGGAGGAAAAACAATTGCAGCTTACATTAGGTAAGTAAACACCTCTACCACTACAACCCACTAAGATGCCAACAACTAGAGAGTAATCCAAGCTTGGTTCTTAAGCAGAGTATCTGATTGAACTGAATCTCTCTCATTGCTTGTTAGAATATGTCCTCTTTTTGTCTCATCTTTCTCACATACCACCAACTGTCCATTTTGTCTCGTCCAAAAATTGCTTTATCTACAAACCCTCTTACTCTGAATATGCCCAAACAGTTCTCCAGATCAGTTTTCAGCCACCCTTTTCTGTGCAGAAATAGAACATACAATGTCAGGTCATCACCAACAAATTTTACCTATATCTACAGAAACAAATGATTCGAAAGTGCTAGGTTAAAAAAAAAAAGAAAAAAAAAGAGAGATTTCTAAGGTTCTGAACAAATGAACTACAAGTAGTAAAAGTAAATCTTTGATTTACATTTTTTTATTTTGATATGATTTTGAAAAGATAACAGTTAAAAATAAGCACTACTAGTAGGGAGTCCTATCACAGAAAGACAAAAAAAAAGAAAGAAAAAAGAAGGTTCTAAAGTATGGTTCCATTATTAAAGAGAACGACTTTAACACCCAGAAAGGCACAAAGTATATTTTTCTCTTTTTTTTTTTTTTTTCCCTTTCCTCCTGAACAAAGCAGTAGTGGACTTCTACTTGTGAAAAGGCATATATGTAAAAGTCCGGAATAAAGGAGAGGAGGATAGGATACAATCAAGTGGGCCGAAAACTTTGGTCTTTCACCCATGATTGTTCCTTAGTCAGATTCACGTTTTTATTCCACTGATACCATGTAGCTGAATAAGAACACCTATCATAGTGATTCACTAATGCTCACATATGTGCTTGAAGAGGCTTGGTGATGAAGTAAAATTCTATGCCTTGATGACTAAGCACACAACTTTTGACAATTACCAAAGAGCCAAAATCGCTGACATAGCATATGTCTTGTTTAAGCAAATTCCATAAGCAACATCAGTAAAACGTCAAAATCAACTAAAAACTCATGGTTGTAAACGACAACATCGGTAAAAATTAGATATTTAGAACAGAACAAAAGCATAAAAATTTCAGATGTAATGAATTTAAAACCATCATGATCAAAATCAACTAAAAACTCATGGTTGTAAACGACAACATCGGTAAAAATTAGATATTTAGAGCAGAACAAAAGCATAAAAATTTCAGATGTAATGAATTTAAAACCATCATGTAATGAATTAAAATCCAACTTTTGGACACGGCCACCAAATTATTTTAGACATGCGAGCATGTACTTGAATTAAAAACAACGTTTTAACATATGCCAAATTCGAAAAATGGCACAAAGGCACTAACTTCTTACCTTAGCCCGGAAATCTTTGATGACTGAAATCAATATATCGTCCCCTGCTATTTGCCTCACTCGTTGTATCAGTTCTTGCCGTGCCACCTTCTTTTCCTGAAAAAAGATGGTATAAAGTCAAGCATATGAGACCACAGAGAAACCATCATAGCGAAAACGACTGGATGAAAACCAAAGAGTGAATTTTTTTTTATTAACAATAAGAGCCAAAAAAGCCAAAAATACTTGCTTTGTGATCTTTATGATACTTGGAGATCAAGGCAACGGTTGGTGGAGGCAGGAACTTGGAAAGCGCTGAAATCAGTGCCGGAAACGGCATCCAAGGCGATGTAGGTCTCCTAATCGGCTCTTCAATCCTTGCAGAAGCTACAAAAACGAAACAAAACCAAATCAATTATCAAAATCAGGAAACAAAAAATCCACACCCTCACGTCTAATAAAGTCTAAATCGTATTATCATTAGAAATCGTGATCACTAATGTTTTACTGGTCGGGTAATCGAGCGGCTACACCCTTCTTATAAAAGTAGGAGGCGACTGCCCGACCTGAATTTTTATTTCTTTTAATTTTGATTGTGTATTTTGTTAAAATTTGTAGTTTACCCCTTTTAAAAATAGAAATACATATGTTTGTCTTCTATTAAAATCTAAAATTACATGTCCCCCGCTGCTCATTTAATTTTATGGATCTGTCCGTGCTCGGGCACGATTTATTTTACATATCAGCTCTGTATCAAAAACAAAAACTAGTAACGATAATTACACCAGTGAAATTAAGCATTTCAAAATTGCAAATATTATGAACACAACGCAGGGGCCAAATTTGAAATTTGTTTACCTTTCAAGAAAGTGGGAGCTCTGAAACTAACGACGTACTCAGGCAAGATACAAGTGTTCATGTGGGTACTCCAGACAATATATTTTCTGGGTTTTGTAAGGTTGTCAACGCCCGAGTCAAATTCGTCAGAACTCGGATGGTACTGCTCAGACCCAGAGCGCACAATCTCTGCCTTCCCCATTATCACACGACACAAAACAAGATGTCGTATGCCGTCCTCTTCAATAAACGACCCATCTCCCAAACTGTAGACAAATATATGATAAACAAACAATTCGTCAACGAAATATTGACGGTCCTTTTGGCTTCCACGCGCTATATATAAATTTATATAAAGTCAGAAACTAATAATTAAAAAGTTATTAGCGAAAATTGGTATTTTATGAAAATATTACTGCCGCCTTATATTTTCAGGAATATTAGATATTTTTTCATATATATTTTACAAATTGTACTCTCAAAAAGGAAGTTTTGATATGAAACGTAATTAGCATGGAACTGAGATATTTCCATAAAATACTGGAGAGGTTAATTATTATTTCGTAAATAAATAATAATTATAATTGATTAGAGAAGAAAAATTCAAAGTCAAAAACAAACAAACAAAAAAGAAAGAAAAAAAAGCTGCGTAAACTATTCACACACAAAATTCATGCACAAGTTAGTTATTCAGAAGAGAGAAGAAACTTGCTCACCAATCAATGGCGGAATCATCAGGAGCGAGGTAGATACCGTGTCCGTACAGTTCGTTGTTGTTGTTGTTGTTGTTCCGGTACTTCCCAAATTGATCAGCGAAGCCATGGGAGACGATTCGCGAAACTTCGTCGGCCGAAGAAGGGGCGTACCAGGCGTACCTGACGTTGGCGTTGCCTCCGCGCTTCCTCTCGATCGCCTTCGCGAATATCTGGAAACAATGGAACCGAGCTTGGCCGACGATGCTCGAGTGAGGGTTCCTGTGAATCCCTACCACCGTCGTCTTCGGTCCGATCGCCGAGCCCAAACTCAACACGAACCGTTCCTTGATCAGGTCGTGGACTCTGTCTCCTTCGAAGAGCCGGACCAGAGCGCCGCCGAAGGAGAAGGACTCGTCGGTTCGCACGCCGGTGATTCCGCTCTCGCAGTCGGAGACCGACGAGACATCGTCTTGCGACGAATCGCCGGTGAGCTTGTGAAGTTCCAATGAGTTGTTGTCACCACCAGAAGATGATGATGGGTCATACTGAAACTCCATTTTTGGATTCTTGAAGGTGATGTAAGAGAAAAAAAAACAAAGAAAAAAACTAGCCTGAATCCTAAACCAAAAACTAAGGAAAAAAAAAAAAAACAACAACAACAAAAAGAAAGAATTCAAGAATGAATTTTACGAAAAATCAAACAATCACAGAAACCAAAGTATACATTTTATGTCTATGATTTAGAAGAGAGGTTTCTGAAGAGAGTCTAACGAAGAAATCAGATTATAAGAAAATTTTCTGAACAAAAGAAAAAAGAAAAGCAAGGTTTGAAGAATCTGTGACAAGATGAATGGGAAGGAATATTGGTATTAATATAAAAGTGTTGAAGATTTGTTTTGTTTCTGTGTGTAATTTGAAGAAGAGATTTATATTTATGTAATATGAAATTTTTGTATGAAAAAATTTATAAGAAGAAGAAGAAGAAAAGCGGTTAGTTAGTGAAACAAAATGAATAACGGAACCGCCTTCTTCGTCATGTTTCCAAATGGCGGTGAAGGCGCAAATTGTTTTTCAAGAGCCAGTCGTTTTGAGAGAACAGCTTCGACCTGGGCCGGGCTTTATTGCGCTCTAATTACATTTCTGTTGGCGGTTACCCCAATCCCAAGAAACTTGTTTTACGTGTGAAGTTACCTACTTGCCCTTCAGTACTTTCACTTCTTTACTCTTTTCTCGTTGTTACTTTTTTACGTTACTTAAATATTATATATAAATATAATACCTTTTGGGTCTCGTTACATTTAAGAAATAATGTGCGGAACCGTTTTTAAAACGGTTTTTACGTATTTTAAAAAATAAAAAATAAAAATAAAAAATAAAAATAAAAATGCAATGACATTTATTCAATAAATATTTTAAAAATGAAAATAGTGAGAATAATTTTGTAAAAAAAATTAGAAAATAGTTAAAAAAAAATTTTATTTTTTTATTTTTAATTTTTAATACTTATTAATAATATTATAATATATTAATTAATAAATACGATTTCACTTTTTTATTATACTCAAAACAATTTCTTAAAAAACTAACTAAACGTAATTTCAGAATCGATCCCAAAATGATTATTAAAACATTCTCATTTTTAATTTTTATTGAAAATAAAATTATTTTGAAACTAATTTTAAACGCACCCAACGTGTGTTCATTTGCATAATTTAAATTATGACTTAAGTCATATTATTATAGTCTTTTTTTCATATTAATTAAATTCAAATCACTAAAATTCGATAAGGATAATTAGCTTCAAGTGGCTTTTTTATCTTACGGCATTGCCCATAAAGACTTTCAATTCTGAATAAAATTACTTATGAGGTCTATATATTTTTGAACGTTAAAACAATACAGAAAAACATAAAAATTTGATTAAAATATGACTATTTGATAAAGTATCTAATATTTTTTCAATTTTTAGTGTGAATATGAATTTGTATTCTTTACTTTTAATTAATATTTTTTAATCAAATAATCTTATTAATTAAAAGAATATTAATTAAAAATAAAAAAATAAAAATATAGACCCTTAAAAGTAAATTCACTCATTTTCTCGTCTCTTTTCGTACTCTGCAATAGAATTTTAAATTCTATATTTTAAAATGTTAAATAATTCAGGATATCACTTTTTTTTCTTTTCCCTAAGAATATAATTCAGATATCACGTTCCAACCTTGGTAAGTGGGTAAATATGAATAAAGAAATGATCAGCTGATTGGTCGGTGGATGGATTAGGGTAGGCAGTAAATAGCTATAAAAAATTTCGTTTATTTCTTTAATATGTATGTGTATTATCTGTTGTAAAAAAATTTAATATAATTTATATCACTAAAATAAGTATTTTATTTAGTTTGGGAGATTTTTTAGATCCGTGTTTGCAATTTTTTTTGAATTTTTCTTAAAAAACGTTGTCAAAAATTATCAACTAAAATCCTAACAGGTGGCATGCATGCTGTTTAAGGAAAAAGATATTTATTTGTTGTTTAATGTATTGATCATATTTAAGCTTACGTGGAATCGAGGGTCAGTGGATAAGAATGGTTTTATGAACTAATCATACATACAAATTATTCTTTATTTGGAAATTTTTTCAAAAACGTGTTTTCTTAAAAGAAGTATTTACACGAAGGAAGTAATTATTGTTGCACTCTATTTTTATAATATGTCTTTAACTATGTCTATTTTATAGTTACTGATATAATATAACTCTAAATATGTATATTTTTATCTAAGTGGTTATAAATTTGTATAACTGATTTTAAAAAGTAATTAATTAATGATAAAAATATCATTACTAGTAATTTTACAGGTTTATGTGTAAATATTGTTCATTTTGAATGGAGATATATGTAATTAACTGAAATTAACTATTTTTTTAATTGTTTCATAAAAAGTGAGAACAGAGAGAAACAGTAAATGCCCAAAACGTGTGCCAACCACGGCCCAGTTGGTTAATCGGTCAATGGCACGTCGATGGTCAACAAAAGTTCGTTATCAAAGGGCTTCTGTAGGGCCCGTTTATTTCACTGATTCGAGTTTATAATTTGAATTAAGATGTGATTTTATGTGAGAATTTTTTATTGTAGTAAAAAAAATTAAATGTGATTATTTTTTAGAATCTTTTACTGTAATAAAACTCAAATTTTAAATTCAAATCGGTTAAGTAAACGAAATTATAAATAGTCAATGCCACGTGGATAGTCAACAAAAGGTGGACAACAAATAAATAAAAAAACCAAAGTAAAGGAAAAAAAAAAAAGAAATCAGTTTATTTTAATTCATTTCTTTAGTTTCGTACCGCTCTTTTCGGATTACCCCTTTTTTAACTGATGTAATAAGGTGTCAAAATAAGAGAAGTGTTTTCAAGAATGACGTAAATTTTATTCCCTCTCGTGAAGCCTCCCCTAAACTTTCTAAAGATTTATGCTGAATTAAATTCTTCTTTATTTATTGAGAATTTCTCTGGTGTTTATTTATTAAAAAATATTGGTGTTTTCTGCTTATTAATCATTAAATTTATATTATTTTTTTTAATTTAATTTAACTTCTGATCATATTTAATATAAATCCTGATAATTAGAAAACATCAATATTTTAAAAAAAAAAAGAAACACCAGAGAAAATATTTTTTATTAAATAATTTTTGTACGTCGTTTTAGACCGTCAAAATTTTATTGAAATTGATTAAGTTTTACATATTTTTCTTATTGTGCTATGACTTTGTTGGAAGTTTGCCGTTCAAAACAGTAAATTACCATCAGGGCAATTTTTTTTTTTTTTTTTATCTGATCACAGAATTGTCAAATAATATCACGGGACACGGTTGAAAATTGCAATTCACAAAAGTGGATGTGGGAAATTTGGATGCTTTTGGAAATCAAAAATCTTTTTCTTTCCCGGAAAACAAAGTGAAAACGCCAAAGTTTCTGGCACATCCATCTACTATATTTGACAAAAAAAAATACCATTTGAGTAGATAACATGAAAACCTCATCTTACATTTGGAATCTGGTAACTTTATTTATTTATTTTATTATAATGTATACATTATAGTGGTATATGAGGTATTTTCTTGAGCCCTAAGTTTTGGTTAAATAATTGAGGTTATCAATGAATTAGGTATTGCGCCCAAAAAGAGCAAAATAAATTGGCCTTTATTTAAGTAGTTCAAATAAAAGTTGAATTCTCTAGCATTCAATTGTCATGCGGCACGCTTCTTTTGCCAAAAAAACAGATGAAAAAGACTGCTATCTAGCTTGACCAAACCCCACAGAAGCAAGAAAGAAATAATAAATAGTGATAAGAATTCAAGAAGGCGAAGTCATCTCTTCCGCAGTACCATAGAAAGTATGACGTCAAACCATCATATAAAAAGGGCAACAAAGATGAGGGGTTTTTCTATGCTACTGAGTGTTTTTGTGCATGTAATAGTGGCAAAAGCTGATAAATTATGACGGTATAAAACAATGCCCTATTGAAGATAAGATATGTTTTTGTACTATATCAAAAAAAATTCTTGAGAAACTAAGGGCTATTTGGTTCTGGTTAAAAGCCAAAAATTATGACGGTATAAAACAATGCCCTATTGAAGATAAGATATGTTTTTGTACTATATCAAAAAAAAATTCTTGAGAAACTAAGGGCTATTTGGTTCTGGTTAAAAGCCAAATTTATGGCTCTAGAATGAGAGAAAGCCAAAACATGTGAAGAAAAATGTTTAGTTATTGTGTTTTGACATAAAAGAAAACATGATTTTGTAATCACTCCTCAAACCCTTTTGCAAAAATGAACTCTCGTCCTAGTTTGGGGAACGTTGAACAATGACAGATCTTTTTTTGCCAAAACTCGATAGTGTTGTTCATGTTGGAGAATTTGAGAGTAGAAGATGAAAAGAATCCAGAAACAAGAGAGGGTTTGAGGCGTATAGAAATACTTTCCTTTAAGATTTTATTTGTCCTCACTTCTCAAAGTTTGCTAATGAGTTTTAATGACAAATTACTCCCAAGATACAACAAACCCTTGAACAAAATATCTAACAATAATATTGAGTTCCAGAATATGAATTAAGTCTGTGAATTTTCTGGAGAATTAATAAAGACAGAGGTGTCATTTCATTGAATGAATGCATCCCCTTTAAACATTACAACCTTTCACATAAAGATACCTCTTCAATGTAAAGGTATCTTTTTATAGATTGATACACCTATTACAATGGTTATATTTATTGATAATAAGTGTTCAGATATGTGTGAAAATATATCACCAATGGATGCAATGGTTTAAGACCTTTCAGATCACATAAACACACGAAAACAGTTTTCTGCAGTAATATCCGCCGCAGCGGATGTTTTCCCGCTATAATGCTCGGGCAGCACAAAAATGACCCGAGAGGCCTGCACAATGGCACTGCAGCACAAAGTTTTCCACTGCAGCGGAGTTTTGGAAAAGGGAGCAGCCATTCAGGGTGCAATGTAGGCGCTGCAACGCCTCAAACAGGCGCTGCAGCGCGCCTGTAGCATTGGTCGAGCGTTGCAGGGCCCAAAATAGGCGCTGCAGAGCACCTGCCTTCTTGGACTGGCGCTGCAGCGCCGAACGCTGCCTTGACAACACCAAATGATGCTGTCAAACTCACTGCAATAACAACGCTTCCTTGCCATTTTTCTTGTGTTTTAGGCCAAAGATTATGTGATCTAGTAATTGAGAGACATTACAATCTCTCTAACAATCCCCTGCTAGATTGTAACATTTCTCCAGAATTAACAATGATAAACACATACATACATGAAGGTCTTTCGATTTTAACCTCTAATTAGTGATTATACTTCAAAGTATTCACAAGACAATAGTGTGCTTTGCATTAAACTTTGTCTCTTAAGCAAATACCAGAAATATATCACATATGTGTTATCCCATACTTAAAAATCTGTTCCAATCGTTTAGCACTATTCCGGCCTTGTGCTCTATCTTGGATTCATGAACATTTACAAGACTAAACCGTTGTCTTGTTAGAAATGGCACCATTCCTTATGTTCACTTAGGTGAAGTTTCGAATTATATCTCTAACTACTATGAGACTCGAACTCCATTAAGAGTAGAAACTCAACATCAATCACGTAGCTATTTTACACCGACATCTTAGAAGGGACTAATTAAATTTCGGTACTAACTCGGTCACATAACAATAACTTGTTCTTACCCATTTAACTATGGAATAACGGTACAACTACTACATAGTTGGGTTACCATCATCAGTGACTCTTTCAAAGAAAGGTTTTAGTCTCATTCCACTAGATGTTTCTTTGACTAAGTCTCTTGAAAGACCTTTCATCAAAGGATCCGCTAGGTTCTTGTTTGCCCTAACATAAACAATATTGATAACACATCGGTTATCAATTGTTTCACATATTCATGTTTCAAGCTAATATGTCTAGATTTCCCATTATAAACCTTGTTATAAGCTCTAGACAAAGTAGCTTCACTATCGCAGAACAAAGAAATAAATGGCATCGGTTGTGGCCACAACTCAATATCAAACAATAGATTTCTCAGTCATTCCGCTTCTTTGCCCGCAGCGGCAAGTGCTATAAACTCACTCTCCATCGTAGAATGAGTTATGCACGTTTGTTTCTTAGAAGCCCAAGAGATGGCTCCTCCGACAATTGTGAAAATCCAACCAGATGTGGATTTGTTATCACTTGCACTTGTTATCCAACTTGCATCCGAGTACCCTTCAAGTACCGCCGAATAGTCATTATATGACAAATCCAAATTAATGGTTCTTTTAAGATAACTAAGTACTCTACCAATTGCATTCCAATGTACGGGCTACTCATGAACCTAGATATTTTACATACCGCAAATGCTATGTCGGGTCTTGTACAATGCATGGCATACATCAAACTACCAATCGCACTAGCATATTCAAGTTGTGCTACCGTTCAGCCTACATTTTCTAGTAATTTAATACTAGAATCACATGGGGTATTCGCTTCTTTAAACTTCAAATGATTGAATTTAAGAAGCACCTTCTCAATATAATGCGATTGACACAACGAGTAACCCCCACTATGCTTCATCACTTTTACACCTAAAATAGTTTCTACCTCACCAAGATCTTTCATCTTAAATTGTGAAGTTAGATACTTCTTGGTATCATTTACTCCTTGCATGTTTGTTCCAAAGATAAGCAAGTCATCAACATATAAACATATAATCACACCAAAATTATTTGTAATTTTAGAGTATATGCATTTATCTGCATTATTATGCTTAAAACCATGATATAAAATGACATTATCAAATTTTTCATGCCACTGTTTTGGTGCTTGCTTTAAACCATAAAGTGACTTGATTAACTTGCAAACATTCTTCTCATTTTCAAGCAATACAAACCCTTCGGGTTGTTCCATATAGATTTCCTCATCAAGATCACCATTTAGAAAAGCCATCTTAACATCCATTTGATGCACATGCAAATTGTATATTGATGCAATTACAAATAGCACTCTTATGGATGTCAATCTAGCTACCGGAGCATATGTATCAAAGTAGTATATACCACGCTTTTGTTTAAAGTCATTGGCTACCAATCTAGTCTTGAATGTTTGTATAGACCCATCAGTATTGTACTTTCTTCTAAACACCCATTTGTTGCTTATTGATTTTGATCCCGGAGGAAGATCAACTAAGATCCAAGTTTGATTCGATATAATCAAATCCATTTCATCATTCACGGCCTCTCTCCAAAAGGATGCATCCCTTGAAGACATAGCTTCACTAAATGTCTTTGGATCTTCTTCTATATTGAGCAACAATGGTATTTTATTAAGTATATCATTTCTATCTCCAACCAAAAAGGTTAAAGCTTGAGATGAAATAAAATCCGGTGCTAAGTCATTTTCTTTTCTTTCACGTTGACTTCTTCTCAGTTCGAAAGATGTCATAGACTCTTTCTTTTTATTAGTGGAGGTACTGGGAATGTTAACACATGGTTGATTAACATTATATTCTAATTCAATGGAAGAATCAAGGCTAAACTTGTTCTCAATAAATTCAACATCTCTTGATTCCACAATGATATTAGAATCTAGATTTAATAATATATAAGCCTTGGAATTTTCAGCATATCCTACGAAAACACCTATAATTCCTCTAGCACCTAACTTTGATGATTTAGGGTCAATCACTCTATAAAAGGCTAGACAGCCCCACACCCTTAAATACATCAAATTTGGTTTTCTTCCTTTCCATACTTCATATGGAGATATATGTGTTTTTATAGATGTAATTCTATTGTGAACATGACATGTAGTAAGTAAAGCTTCCCCCCATAAGTTATTAGGTAATTTAGCATTAAGAAGCATAGAGTTAATCATATCGGTAAAAATCATATTCTTTCTTTCAGCCAATCCATTTTGTTGAGGAGTAAAAGGGGCTGACTTTTGGTGAATAATATCATGCTCTTCACATAAGGCATCAAATTCATTTGAGAAATATTCTCCACCTCTATCACTTCGAACCATTTTGATCTTCTTATCTTTTTGGTTTTCAGCTTCAACCTTATAAATTTTAAATTTATCAAAGGCTTCATCTTTTCTTCTAAGTAAATATACATAACTGTATCTAGAACAATCATCAATGAAAGTGATAAAATATCTCTTTCCTCCTCTTGTCAAATACCATTATACTCACAAATATCAGTATGAATCATATCCAATATTTGAGTATTTCGTTCGGCTCTAGGAAAGGGTTTCTTAGTCATCTTTGCTTGTATGCAAATCTCAAACTTATCATTTTTAACATCTTTGCAATTAATCAAACCATGTTTAGACATATATTTTACAGATCTAAAATTTAAGTGTGCTAAACGTGCATGCCAAACATCAAAAGAATCAACAATATAAAGAGAATTCATTTCATCTTTATTATTTATGCTAAGTTTTTACATGCCATCACAAGAATATCCCTTTCCCACAAAGACCCCATTCTTAGATACAATACAATTATTGCCCTGAAGTACAATCTTAAGCCCATTCTTACACATAAGACTAGCGGATACAAGATTTTTCCTAATGTCAGGAACATGAAGAACATTGTTCAAAGTAAGCTTATTTCCGGAAGTAAAGTTGATATCCACCACTCCTCTCCCGGCAACCATCACTGCATCATGATTCCCCATGAGAACCGTTTGTCCTTCCTTTTCCACTTTGTATGATGAGAACATATTCTTGTCATTACAAACGTGGATTGTGGCACCAGAATCAAGCCACCATTCGGAGGATTTAGTTGCAGCCATGTTAGTTTCGGTAATCATGCCAATATACATTTTCGAGACCATAGCACAAATGTCTTCGAATTTATCTTCAATAGTATTGGCCTTGTTAGTGTTAACTTCTTCCTTTTTCTTCTTGTATCTGCAGTCATTTTGGCGATGGCCTTTCTTTCCACAAAAGAAACAATTTCTAGAAAATTTCTTTTGGCCATTACCAGGCTTTTTGAACTTCTTGTCATTATTGACTTTGAAGTTCTTGGAAAACTTACTAACTTCGGCAATATTAACCTTAGAGGAATCTATAATCTTGCCATTGGGATCACAAGACTTAGTCTCTTCTTTGATCCTCAAGTGTTTTTGTAATTCTCCATAGTTATGTCATCTCTCCTATGAAGGAGTTTCTTTCTATAACCATTCTAACTTTGAGGTAATTTAGCAATAATTTCCCCCACTTAGAATGATTCAGAAATTTCAACTTTCAATTTACGAAGCTTAGTAACAATAACTTGCAATTCATGTATTTGATCTAGAACGGACTTGGTATCAACCATGACAAATTCAAGAAATTTTAAGCTGAGGAATTTGTTCGTACATTCCTTCTCAATTTTATATTTGTATTCAAGAGCGTTCCAAATCTCCACTAGAGACTTCATCGATTTGTAGAGATCGTAGAGCCTATCAGAGAGAGTGTTGAGAATATGACCCCAGCAAATGACTTCATCATCTTCACGCTTCTTCCTTGCGGCCTTCAATTCTTCATAATCGTCCTCCTTTGGTTCAGGAAGTGGCTCCAATTTCAGATCAAGCATGTAGACGGTCTTGAGCATGGTGAGAAGGACTAACAACTTTCCCTTTCATCGGGTGAAATTGGAACCATCGAATCAATCAAGTTGGACATTCGGATTGAGTAAAGACATCATGTTCCTTTCAACCTCCATTGCAGCAATTTAAAACCTTAAATATTGTTGGAGAATTTGAGAGTAGAGGATGAAAAGAATGCAAAAATAAGATAGGGTTTGAGGCGTATAGAAATACTTTCCTTTAAGTTTTTATTTGCCCTCACTTCTCAAAGTTTGCAAATGAGTTTTAATGGCAAATTACCCCCAAGATACAACAAACCCTTGAACACAATATCTAGCAATAATATTGAGTTTCAGAACATGAATTAAGTCTGTAAATTTTTTGGAGAATTAATAAAAACAGAGGTGTCATTTCATTGAATGAATGCATCCTCTTTAAACATTACAACCTTTCACATAAAGATACATTTTCAATGTAAATGTATCTTTTCATGGATTGATACACCTATTACAATGGTTATATCTATTGCTAATAAGTATTCAGATATGTGTGAAAACATATCACCAATGGATGCAATGGTTTAAGACCTTTCAGATCAGGTAAACATACGAAAACATATTTTTTTTTGCAGTAATATCCGCTGCAGCAGATGTTTTTCCCGCTGCAGCACTTGGGCAGCACAAAACTGACCCGAGAGGCCTGCACAATGGTGCTGCAGCGTGAAGTTTTCCGCTGCAGCAGAGTTTTGGATAGAGAGCATCCATTCGGGGTGCAATGCAAGTGCTGCAGCGCGCCTACAACACTGGTCGAGCGATGCAGCGCTGAAAACAGGCGTTGTAGCGCGCCTGCCTTCTTGGACTGGCACTGTAACGCCTAAAACTAGCACTGTAGTGCCAAACACTACCTTGACAGCACCAAATGGTGCTATCAAAGTCACTACAGTGCATTAAACATGCGCTGCAACGCTTCCTTGCTATTTTTCTTGTGATTTAGGCCAAAGATTATGTGATCTTGTAATTGAGAGACATATTACAATCTCTCTAACAATTCACATGGACATTGTATTCACATAGAGGGGAAGATCAAGCACCTTGAGTAACAGAGGATTTGCACCTTTAAGTAGTGGTGGAGCTAAAAAAATATTTTCAATGAGACACTAAAAAATAAATTAGAGATAAATTTTTATCAAATAGAGATATAATTGCATATCTAAATTACCGAGTAGGGACACTGTTATAATTTCTTATAAAGTGAAGGTACAATTAAAATTTTAGACAAAAATTAGTGAGTAGGGACACTATAATAATTTCTTATAAAGTGAAGGTACAATTAAAATTTTAGACAAAAATTAGAACTAAAATTAAAATTAAAACTTTTCAAAAACAATTAAAATTAGAAAATTAAATGGGGAGATGTGTCCTCCACTCACATGCATGTGGCTCCCTTACTGCTTATGAGAAGGCCATGGTGACACTTGTCGTGCATCGATAGAGCGTCATGACGACTCGCTCAATAGTTTGAAGCTATCGTACGGTGGAGGGGGCACATTGAAGAGAAGGTATGCAACGGAGAAGCGCTACGACTGTTAACACTTTGCAGTGGGTAGAACTATAGAAGGTGTTGGGCAAACGACCATTGGTGATGCTCTATCTTGACGGCACCTCTACAAGGTTGGACATCAAACCTTAATATTTCGGGCATGACCCAATCCAATAAAGATAGAAAACTCTAAAAACAAAACCAAATAAGATTTTAAAAATAAGATAAAAGAAGACAAATACCCTTTAAATTATATGGCTCTAAATTTTTATTGCCAATTTTTAATTAATACTATTTTTAGTTAAATAACTATATTAGTCAAAAGAGTGTTAATAAATAGTAAAAGGTAAAAATCTAGACTCCTACTCTCTAAGGGTAAGTTCAACAATTTTCTCTAGAAACAGACCAACCAAAAAATTGTCTCTCAAAGCCAAATTTCTCAAACCAATATTTCAAAATCAACATTTTTCAAAAATTCAAACCAAGTCCTAGGCGTCTGATTAAGTTTGTATTTATGGAACTGAATACACTTGCGGGCTAAGGTTGGCTTAAACTCCCTTTTTATTAGGGAAATAGTAGAGAATAGGCCAATATGAAAACCTTAAGAAAGCATATAGACCAATTTTTAGTTATAAAAATTAATAGGCCATAATTTTTGAATTTCCAAATTTACCCTTTCTTTTTTTTCCTTTGTTTCTTTCGATCGTCTCTATCTCTCTCTCTGCCGTAGATCTCTCTCTCTCTCTCTCTCTAGCTTCTCACAGCTCTCTCTCTCTCTCGTAACTGCACTCAGATTTTCTCTCTCGTCGGTGGATCATCGGTTTTCCATTTGCTCATCGGTGAATCGTCGGTGGATCAACAGGTTCGTTGGTCGGTAGTTCTTTTTCTCGTTTGGATTTGCTCTTCTCCGGTTGTCTTTGAGCAGCTATTCCGGTGATTTACCAAGTTTCTAGTTTTATTTTTGTTGTATTTTCGTTTTCATATTTTGCATTATTTCGGTTTTCTTTCTTTCTTTGTCCGTTAATCCTTTATTTTTTACTGTTTTCCGGTCGTTTTTTGAGCCGTTTATCCGGTGATTTTTACGGAACAACAGTTTGGGCATTCTTCGTTTCTAGTTTTTTCTTTTTTTTCTTGTAATTTCGTTTTCATGTTTTGTATTTTTTCGGTTTGTTTTCAATTTGTTTCAGTCATGACAGTTTTTGTTATAACTTGTCCGGTTATGGAACATAACTTGACGAGTTATGGTCCATAATTGAGAGGTTTTTTTATATAACTTGTCTGGTTATGCACTTTAACGTGACAGTGTTCCTGCAATATGTTTGTAGGCATGCAATCTGTTTCAGTCATTGTTGCTTATAGGGGAAAATGGAGTCTAGAAAACCAATATACAAATTTTGGTTTTCAATCAGTTTTTATTCCAGATGATGCTTCTTTGAAGTTTTTACAGGAGTGTTTATGTGAGGAACTGAATCTTGAGTTGTTTGGTTTTAATGCTGGTGTTCATTCTTTATTACTTTTTGTGGGAAGGAAGTTAAAGGACCCAATTGAAATTGTTTCGGACCTAAAGAGGGATGATGATGTTAAGTTGTTTTAAACTTGGTTCGACACAGTAAGGAAGCTCTTGGATACCTGTTGGTAATAGATTTTGTTAGTAGCTCCATTAGTGCAGTGGGATCTATTTCTTCTTCATCTTGTTTTATGAGTTCAAGAGATGAGGCATCATCTTCTAATGTTGATGGTTCCGTTTGTCAATTTAAAGATGATATTGATGTTGCGATGAATAATATTTTGATTGAAGATTTGGATATTTCAAAGTTACCGGTGTCGTTTGATGTGAATGTAGGCAATCAATTCATGAGCAAGTCGGTTCTCAAGAAATTCATGCATGTAATTACTATTATGAGGCATTTTGAATTTAAATCTGAAAGATCTAATAATTCATTTTATGTTTTGGTTTGTAAAAATAAGAGTTGTACTTGGAAGATGCGTGCTGCTAAGGTTTCAAATGGTAATGTTTGGGCAGTGAAGAAGTATATTAAGGAACATACTTGTTCACTTGATGTTGCTAGTGCTGAGCATCGTCAAGCAAATAGTCGTGTTGTTTCGGAGTTTTTAAAGGGCGATTTTAGCATTAGGCTTGCGGACCGTTTGCGTCCTAATGATTTGAGGTCTATAATGCATGGTAAGCATGGTGTCGAGATTAGTTACTACAAAGCACGAATGGCTCGCTAATACGCGTTAGCATCAATAAGAGGAAGTGCAATGGAGTCGTATGCATCTATTCCTTTTCTGTGCAATGTTTTCAAGGAGAAAAATCCAGGTGATTTTTATTTTTATGTGTTATGCTTATGCTTTTGTTTATCTTAATGTTTTGAAGGAGAAAAATCCAGGTTATGGTATAATTTGTCAGGTTATTCCCATAACTTGACAGGTTATATTCCATAACTTATGTTACAGGTTATGGTATAATTTGTCATGTTATTCCCATAACTTGACAGGTTATAGTCCATAACTTATGTTCTCAGATAAGTTGACTGATTTTTTGTTATAATTTGTCCGGTTATGAAGCATAACTTGATAGGTTATGAATCATAATTGACATTTTTTTTGGCACAACTTGTCCAGTAGGATCTGTGACTAGTAGTTATTTTAAATGTTTTTTTTTTGTTTTTTTTTTGTAGGATCTGTGACTTCTTATGAGCTTGACAATGATGGGTGGTTCAAGTATTTTTTTTTGTGCTTGGGGGCTTCTATTCATGGTTGGCGCCATTATAGGCCTGTGATCTCAATTGATGGCACTTTTTTGAAGAATGAGTTTTCTGAGACCTTGCTTCTCTCTGCAGTTTTAGATGCTGATAATCATATTTTTCCGCTTGATTTTGCAATTGTTGATTCGGAGAATGACTCCTCGTGGGAATGGTTTTTTGAAAGGCTTAAGGAGGCCATCAGAACTCGTGAAGAACTTGTTATTGTTTCTGACTGAAAGAGTAGTATCCCTAAAGCAGTTGAGAATGTATTTCCGGATGCATCTCATGGATTTTGTATGCAGCATTTACTTAGAAATTTGAATTCAAATTTTAAAGGTGTGCATGTGGATGCTATATTCTATCGTTGTGCCAAGGCATA
>NW_010362793.1:325984-326517 GCF_000414095.1 Morus notabilis
AAAAGTGGGCACGTGCTCACTTTGAGAGGAAGAGATATGATGTCATGACGACTAATATCTCCGAGTCATTGAATAATGTCTTAGTGAATGCTAGGGAGTATCCTATTGAAGTTTTAATTGAGCATTTCAGAGCCCTCTTGCAAAGATAGTTTTATGAACGTCGAAATAAGGCGGATCAGACTTTTACATACATAACTAAACATGGAAGTAAATGCCTTCGTGATAGGGAAATTATTGCACGTTGCTTATCTGTAAGTTGCTTTTCTTTCAAGTATTTACTTTTTTGTTGAAGTTATTCTATTGTTTGATTTTTGGTGATTTTTGTATTTTGAAAATTCTAATTGCTTTCAAGGTGTTTGCTTCTTTTTTGACTTAAATATTGAATGCTCTATTTTCTTTTCTTTTTGTCATGTTTTCAGGTTCAACCCATGGATATAAATAAGTATTATGTTGTTGATGGTTTTGTTGGTGAGGTGGTTGACTTGGTGGCAAGAACATGTAGTTGTCTTGTTTGGCAAGCTGAAGAATTTCCA
>NW_010362793.1:327290-375301 GCF_000414095.1 Morus notabilis
TTTTTACTCAGTTTTTGTGCATAACTTGTCAAGTTATGGACCATAACTTGACAGGTTATGGTCCATAATTTACAGATTTTTTATTCGGTTATATTTTAAAAATCGTATCCCATATTTTTTTACTCAGTTTTTGTGCATAACTTGTACTCTCTGTTTTCTCTCTCTAAGAAAGTTTTTTCTTTCCAAGATTTCTTTCTTTCCACCGGTGATCTCTTGTGATTTTTTAGGTTTTTGTTTCCGTTCGTCTTTGGCGATCTGTCTTTCTTCTCTCCATCCATCTACTGTGATTTTTTTCTCCTCGCTCTGCAACTATCTCTCTCTCATCCCTGACAGTGTGCATTTTCTGATAGTATTTTTTTGTATTAGTTTTTTTTTCGCGTTCCTTTCATTTTTTTTTCTCTGATCCTGTGATTCTATATATTATTGTTTAAGATATGGCGAAAACACAAAGCAAGAGGAAGAACAATGTTTCTATTTCTACTCCGAGTAAACGCTCGAATGTTGTGAACAAGAAAATTGTTCTGGAGAAAAAAAGTTCCGAAGAAGTTGCTCTTCCTTCTTCTACTCGTAACACTTTGGAGGTATTTTGATTTATTTTTTCAACTTAGTTTATAGATTTTTGAATTTAGGATATGGAATATGGTTTTTTTTTTTTTGGGTTTTGATTGGGTATTTTTTGGTTTTTCCCCATATTGTTTTTCTTAGGTTTTTTTTTCATTTTTATAGTCTTGGAACTATCGTATTAATCCTGACAAGAGATTTCGAGGCCAGGTTAATATATCATCCTTTTTTGCTGTTATAGAGGAATTAAACAAAAAGTTTTTTTGAAAGTCAGAAAGATTTGTTCAGAAGAACAATTTTTGATCGGTTTTTAGATTTGGTAAAGTACAGTAACCAGTGTCAGCTGATATACGAGTTACTGTTTCATGTGGTTCATAATCCAAATACAAATGAGCTATGGTTCAAGTTTTGTGATTCTTTTACTAAGTTTTCTGTTGAGGAGTTTGCATTAGTTTCTAGTTTAAAGTGCACAGGAGATGTAAACTTCTCAAGTTATGTAAATTCATCTGATTTTTCTAGACGTAACAAATATTTCAAGGATCATTGTACAGGGCTTGTAAAGAGGGCTACTATTAAGAACTGTTTTGAGTCTGTTCATTTTGATAGTGATGATGAAGCTGTCAAAATGGGTTTGTTATATTTTGTGGCACTTTTTCTTTTCGCTAAGCCCAAGGACGTGGGGGTTAATGATGACTTGATTAGAATTGTTAATAGCCCTAACTTTAACGATTTTCCTTGGGGTAGATTGTCTTTTAATTTACTTTTCACAAGTTTGAAATCTGGTATTGAGACTTTATACAAGCACGATTGATTGGTGCATGAAAATGCACCATAAATACTACTTTTGATTTATATAATATTAAATATTTAAGCTCTAATTAAGCAATTTCATTATTTTTATTCATAATATTTTAATTGGAATTAATGTCTACCACACCTTGGTGGTATTTGTGCATTGAAAAAGTTTATTGATGAGCCTATTTCGCGAATTTTTAAATGGTTAACGGACGAAAATTATTCGAAGAAGCCATTTGATGTGTTAAACAGCAAAAATGGTCAGGTTAGACTTCTGTCTTGGTAGTTTTTTATAGTAAATTTTCATGTTTTAATGTTTTTATTAATATCTTTTGCTTATTTTCTGTTTTAATGTTTTTATTTTTTATTTTCAGTTCTCTTGTTTTTCAATGGAACCAATTGAATCAGAGCGTCTCTACAATTATCTTGATGGTTTTTTTCAGAAGTCGCTAAAGGATGTTCCGGCTTCTAGTGGCTGTGATTTGAATGAGGATGACAAAGATTTTGAAACTGTCCCTCCTCCTCCATTTATCCCTCCTCCAAAAAATCAGGTTTGTTTAGTTTTGTTTTTGTTCATTTTTCAATTTACAATTGGAACTGTAAGGTTGTTTTCTGAAAATCAAGTTATGTGAAAATCATGTTCGTTTTGACATGTTATCCTCCATAACGTGTCAGGTTATGGTCCATTAACTTGTTTGGTTATGAACCATAACTTGACAAGTTATTGTCCTAATTCAGAGTTTTTGTCCATAATTCACAGTTATTGTCCATAATTTGTCTGGTTATGAACCATAACTTGACAAGTTATTATCCATAATTCACAGTAATTGTCCATAACTTGTCTGGTTATGAACCATAAATTGACAAGTTATTGTCCTTAATTCAGAGTTTTTGTCCATAATTCACGGTTATTGTCCATAACTTGTATGGTTATGAACCATAACTTGACAAGTTATTGTCCATAATTTAGAGTTTTTGTCCATAACTTGACAGGTTTTTCACATAACTTGATTGGTTATGTTCCATAGCTTGATGTGTTGTGTTTGTCATTATGATTTGACTTTTTTCGTATTGTTATCTTTTGCATTTTTTAGGGTGCTTTTGATAATTCTGAAGTTTTGGCGTGCATTGCTTCCTTGGAGGCAAAAACTGATAGTTTGGTTGTTGAAGTTTCTTCCTTTCGAAGAGATTTCAAAGAACAAATTTTTTCTGTGGTTCAGTTGCTTGGTGAAAAGTTTGACGATGCTTTTTCTTCTAAGAAGAACAAGCAAACGGAGGAAGAACAAGCATTTGAAGAACAAAAGGAAGGAGAAGAAGTTGAAGAAATAAAGGAATAAGTAATTGAAGAAGCAGTTGCAAAGAAAGAAGATGACAAAGTGGATGTTTCTTCTGAAAAAATTGAAGAAACAATTGCTTCAATTTTGAGGGATCTTGTTCATGATGCTGCCCAGGAAGGCGATAAATGTACTAATCAAAGGATTATTTTGTATGATGAGGCAGCAGCATCACAAGAACCTATTAAATGTATAGATGAACGATTTTTATTTTTTTTTTCATTCTCTGAAATTGTTTATAGTGATGCATCAGAGGAGGACAAGGCAAGATTCCTATCATGGTATAAGAGTAATATGATCTCAAGATAAGCGTGGGGACCGGCCAACGATGCATATATGATAAAGCCTCCTTTTGATTTTAAAGTTGACACCGTTGATTCAAAACATTGGTTTCAAACTTTATGGACATCAAAGTGTTGGCTAAGTGACTCGGTAAGATTCTTCCTTTTTTTTCTTTTTAAATTTTACGCATGATTTTTTTTTTTGTAACAAATCTAATAATTTTTTTTTATTTTGATAGCATGTTGATGTAGCCACATATTCAAAAACAGGCCATACATTAGGTGTTTGGTTTTGGACTCACATTTTTTCATGAGAATTAATAGCTTATGGTGCTCTAAAAACCAAAAGGATTTTGATTGGTCTTGTTTTGATTTCTCTTCACATAGTGCTCTTCAAGATTATGTGTTGGGAGATTATTTATTTTGTAGCTTGCCTTTTTGTGAGGTGGACATTCTTCTTGTACCTATTTTTCTTTAGCGTAGGGAGCATTGGATTTTAGGTTATGTAGAGTTCAAAGATCATTGTATTAGGTTATATGATTCTCTTTTTTCAAAGAGGATAGAGAAGCAAGTCCGTGCTTCTGTGCAATCTTTGGCAGTCATTTTCCCCCACTTGCTGGAATCTGTTGGCTACTTTGATTCTCATACAAAAAAGTATTTCACAAGTCAATTTGATCGTCTTGAACCTTTTGAGATCATATTTGACGATTGTCCAAGACAAGAGAACGGGTTAGTTTTTTTTTTTCCTCTGTAAATGTTTTGTTATTTTCCCTTTACTTCATTCATTTTTGCATTTATATTTGTTGTTTCTAATTGTTAGATTTTTTGTGGTTGTTTTTGTAGTGGTGATTGTGGAATATTTATGCTCAAGATGGCTGAGATATTAATGGAAGCTAGATCTGATGATTGTTTGAGAAAAGAAGGGGCTGGAACATTGTTCCGCAAGAAGATGGCAGTTGAGTTGTTCAAGCATGCCTTGCGGAAGCAGCAATTGGGATATGAAAGTGATGATAACAGGGTTCCAAATGCCCCAAAAATGAATTTTATGACGCCAACAAATGCCATTGAGTGCGACTTGGATGATTATATAGATTAACTTGTTGGTTTTCAGATTCGTGTTTTATTTCTAGTTTTGATACAGATTATATTGGTTTTTAATTTTAATTAGTAAACAAGTTTCAAGTTATTTTGCATATTTTTACATGTAATTCTCGTCCATAACTTGCCTAGTTATGACAAGTTATAGACCTAATTCAGAGTTTTTGTCCACAACTTGTACGGTTATACACCATAAGTTGACTGTTTATGGTCCATTATTGAAAATTTTTTCATAACTCGTCCGGATATGTATCATAATTTGACGGGTTATGGTGCAAATTTGACATGTTTTTATATAACTCGTCCAGTTATGCAGCATAACTTGTCTGATTATACAGTATAACTTGTCAAATTTGACATGTTTTTATATAACTTGTCTGGTTATGCAGCATAACTTGTCAAATTTGACATGGTTTTATATAACTTGTCTGGTTATGCAGCATAACTTGTCAAATTTGACATGGTTTTATATAACTTGTCTGGTTATGCAGCATAACTTGTCCAGTTATGTAGCATAACTTATCAAATTTGACATGTTTTTATATAAATTTTTTCATAACTCGTCCGGATATGTATCATAATTTGACGGGTTATGGTGCAAATTTGACATGTTTTTACATAACTTGTCCAGTTATGCAACATAACTTGACATGTGATTAGCATAACTTGAAGATAACCTGAACAAGTCAAAAGATTATGATCATAATTCGATCATCATTACCTGACCATAACTTGATAGTGCAGCTGCACTTGTAATTTTCAGATTCAACAGCATGAAATTGATAAATCCTATGTTTACATTCTATTTTATTCAAGGAACAATCTCAAACATAATCTAAAAGTCTTGTCAATGAATATTAACATTTCAAAAGATTGTAAGAATTAGGGTAAATCTCAAGTCATCATTTAAAATATAAGACTAGTCTTTAGAAACAGTAGTCATATCATCCAAAAGGCTGTATTCTAATATCATCCCATTTTACGAGTCTGGGTCGTTAGAACTTTGGGTGAAGAGGATGAATGAAGGAATGCCAAGCTCTTCCATTTTTTCCCTCTGTTCCTTTGCACTTTTTCTTTTGTTTCTCTTCATTGATTTTTCTTCTTCCTCATTTTCTGTTTCTTCATAATCTTGTTCCTGCAATAATAAGTTTTTTATTAGTATTAATGTGGGTTTGTTTTTTTTTTTTTTCCTTTTTCCCAAGTAGTATTAAAAAGATTCATATCTTTTTGATTCCTTGAGCAGCAGCTTTTCTCATTGCTATTATCTTTTCAGCTTCTTCAAATGTTCTCTCTAATGTTTGTTGACTGATATCAAACGAGTCTGTGAATGGAGTATAACCGAATTCTCCCTCATGTTCTCCTAGCTCTGCAGATAATTCTTTTTCTCTGTCTTCCTGTTCATTGAGGTACAAATTAGTATATCATTAAGGAAACATTGCAAAAACAAAATCAACATTATTTTACGTTGTTTCATTACCTCAGAGTCTGTGAGTGGATTGTTTTGTATTTCTTTGAGAAACAGAAGCACATCTTTTTGAATGGTTCTCATAATGTCCACAGAATTCACAACCATTGCCTTTATTTCTTTCAGATCCTCTTTCATGGCTGCTTGGTTGGCTTCAAAATGTTGTACTTTGTTAAGCATATTAGTTAGATCAATTTCCATCTTGTCCAGTTTTCTTGATGTTGCTGGTGGCATTTCACTTTGAACTTCATTGTCATTTATTTCTCTCAAAAAAACCATAACTTGACAGTGATTTATTTTCGACAATTTGAATAATCTGACCTGCACTTGTAATTTTTAGATTCAAGAGATGACATAACTCGACATGTTATGATCATAACCTGACCATAACTTGATTTTTGAAGCCATAAATTTATTCAACATGCTTACTATACGATAGGTATAGGTTTCCAATTACATAATCTTTTCATTCAAAATCTCAATTCAAGAAAATCAATATTAACATACTCAAATGAATTCGTGGTTTTCCGGCTAGTGATTAACGGATTTACCTTGTTCTTATGTTACCTTCCATGTTCTTCAATTTCTCGTCTAACGATACCAGCGGACCTAAGAGAGAGAATCGGTGGCGGACAAGCTTCTGGGATTGGTGAAGGGATGAGAGAGAGAGAGATTCAGAGGGAATAGAGACAGATCGTGTTATAGGGCCGGAGGGAAGAGAAAGTGATCGTATGAGAGTGGCGGAGGGAAGAAACAGTTCGCCGGAGAGCGCCGGAGGGAAGAGAGAGTGATCGTGGGAGAGCGGCGGAGGGAAGAAACACTCGCGGGAGAGCAACAGAGGGAAGAGAGAGAGAGAGAGAGCGGAGGTCGGTGAGAGAGAGAGCTGAGAGAGAGAGGCGTTAGGGATTTTTGAGTGAAAATGGCAGTTTTGGAATTTATGTATAGATAAATCTGAATATATCTTAATTTGGCCTATTTATTAACTTATGTAAACTATTGTCCTATTAATTTTAATTCATCTCAAATCTTGGCATATTTTCCTCTTTCTCCCTTTTTATTATACTAGTGGAAACCGCACTCGTGTGCACGTGAGATTCTGTAAGTAAGAATGAAAAACATCTTTATTAAGGTCTCATTTAGAGAAATAAAAAAAAAGTATAATAGGATAAAAATGAAAAAAAAAATGAAAAAAAAGGGAGACAAAAAAATGAAAAGAGACAAGGAAAAGGAACGATTTTTTTTTTAAAAAAAAAAAAACTTGCTTATGAAACGTTTTATAAGGAAAACATGATTTTTTTTATTAAAAATTAGACAGTAATATGTACGAGAAGAAATTATTTAAATAGGAAACTAATGAGAAAAGTATAACTAATGTAACGTTTTATTAGGGAACCACGATTTTTTCAAATATATATATATATATAATAAGGTAAAAAGAGTTGAGAATGTAAAAAAAAAAAAAAAAAAAAAAAAAAGAAAGAAGAAAAGGAAAAGAAGGAAAATTATAAATGACCTTCGGTACACCAACATACTGGTACGTCAAGTTTTTTGTTCTTCAAATTTGCATAAAATCACATAAAAATCAAAAAGTATGCAAATCGAACAGTTAAAAAAACATAACCTACCGGTATGCCAAGCATACCAAAAAATTTCCTAAATTAAAAAAGAAAGAAAGAAAGAAAGAAAGAAAGAAGCCAAAAAGATAGAGTGTGTTCTTTTACGCAACTTAAGTCATGACTCAAATTATATTACTACAGTGTTTTCTCACACATAAATTTAAATTTAATTTTTTTTACAATATTTTTTTCTCACATACACTACTAAAATCATAACTTAAATTGTGCAAATAAACACATCTTTTATGATGATTAATAGACAGTGATCGTACCATGTTGTTCAATTTGGAAGGGTGAGATGGGACGGGAAATCGACATTATTCACAAGTATATGTTGAGCGGTAAAAGTTATTCATTTTTTTTGTTTGATAACTTCACTAGTAAGATTTGAAAAAAATTAACAACGGATAATTCTCTACTTTCAGTCGATCTATTAAAAATTATTTATTCTATATATTTTTTTAATCTAATATAATTTTAATTAAATTTAATAATTAGAAATTACCAATACCCAAAAAAAAAAAAACCCATCAGAAAGTCCCTTTTTTCCAGCTTTATATGCTTTCCTGAGATAACGTGAGTCGTTTAAATAACACATTAGTTTTATAGTTACTAAGAGAACTCCTGGTTTAAACAAATATTTACTATTTATCTACTTGTGGTTAACACTTTTTTCCCCTTAAAGATTAAACAAAAAGAAAAAAAAATTTGTGCGTGAGTCTTTTAAATAACACATTAGTTTTATAGTTACCAAGAGAACTCCTGGTTTAAACAAATATCTATTTATCTACTTGTTGTTAACACTTTTTTCCCCTTTAAAGATTAAACAAAAAGAAAAAAAAATTGTTGATTTAATTGCATAAGTCAACGATTTAACATATTATTATAGGTCTTCAAAACACAAATTTTACTATCGAGTTAAGGAATTAAAGTAAACCACTGGCTTAATTATAACTTAACCAATGATTAATAATAATAATAATACGTAAACAAAATCAATAATAAATCAACCAAAATACAAAGAACGAAGAAAAACAAATGCTCAAAATTTTCTACACAAAAATTCCAATGGAGGAAGCCGGGATGGGAATGAAAATCAATAATACACGTACCAGCACCACCAAATGCAGAGGCTCGGATTATAAAAGGGCAAAAAAAAGAAATTGAACAAAATGAAAAGGCCGCATGTACAGTACAAAACTGGTGCTTCTGGGGCTGAGATATGATGAGAGAATATACAAATCCATCACGGTTCACAACCAGGCACCCCATCCAGGAAACATTTGACAGAGGCGCTCAGGATCAATAGCATCTTGTATTAGTTGTTGCACCTGCAAGAAAATTTTCAGATTATTTTATTTGAGAAAATTAGGTGGATGGCCGATTTTGGCCACCGGTTTAACTTTTTTTTAATTTTTTTTTTTTTTTTTTTTTTTACAGTAATAATCATGACCATTTCCCTAATTTTATAAAACTTTGGTTGTTTACTAAAAAGTAGCTAAAAAGGTCACTTTCACATATACCTTTTTATTTATTCATTTGATGAATATGCCTTTTTATTTTTTACTTGCGTCAAATATTAAAAAAGGGTAATAAATCTCTTTTAAAAAAAAAAAAAACAAAACAAAAGAAAGGAATGGAGAAGCTAACAGTTCTGTCCTGTTTTACTGAGGGACAAACCTTCCAAAGGTCACCCTCTCGTAGGAGGATTAAATAGCAACAATACCACAAGGAAAACACGCGCCAAAAGAGAAAAAAGAAACCAAAACTAAAGTGGGTTTTCATACATTTTATTCAACCACAACAAAGAATAATAGTATTCTAACAAGCCACAAGACAATGGAGGAGGAAAGTCACCTGGCCATGCACGCTTCGCATTTCACCTTCTTCATAGCCATCCAGTTTCTGTTTGACTCGCATTAGCGCGCGTGCCGCGTCCTTGTTCCCTTCATAATCGTCTTGCGAGTCTTCCAAGCTTGTCTCGGGATCATCATCCGTTTCCTTGTAAAGGATAAAACTCATTTAGCATAGGCAATTGATGGTTGATACATTCTATTGCATTATTGCCTAGTCAAATTCAACTGAATAGGTCAGACAGATTTCTACACCACTCCACCTATCAATTTTCGATTATGTTAATCTTGTGGGGAGGGGAACAACAGGGAAAAATTGTTTGTTAAAAACTTATCCGCTTGTATTTCCTTTTCTCTTGAAATATGATTGCATGATTTTAAGTAGTCGTTTTGTTGAAATTTCTTTGCCATGACAAATTTGTAAAATACACACCCCGACGACCCCACCTTTCTCTACTTGGGGACGCACCATTGGCGTGATAGATTCAGATTACACGTGTATACTTGTATATCTAGAGAAAACTTGGCGAAAAAGAAAAACCTTTTGACGCTGCAAAGCCTTCAGAGGAGATAAAGCCCACTTGTACAACGGATCATGTATAAAAACCTACATAGGATTCCCATTAGATAAAAATAAAAAATAAAATAAAAATAAAAAGAAACGGTCTTAATTTTTGTTAATGTAATTCCATTGGGTAACATACTTCAACAATGGTGAGAAGTGCTTCCTTATTTGTCCTCATGACAGAGAGTGTTTCCTCGCAACATCTTCTGAAAACTCCTTCCACTCCGGTAACACCCATGCCATCAATGATATCTCTTGTAAGCCTGAACGGAACCTGAAAAAATTGGAGGATAAGATGACCAAGTGAGCCAAGTTAAACTGGAAAAGCCCAATGCTTAAAAGAATAAAAGCTATCAAAAAGGGAACAAAGAAATGATAAAATAAGTACAAACCCGCTCTGGTGTCTTGAGCATCAAGCCTTGTTCAAAGGCAACACCAAGATCTATGTGAACAACTTCTGCCGTGGCTTGATCAATTAAGATATTCATAGAATGCCGATCTCCAAGTCCAACAATATAACCAACCTGAATTTGAGAAAAATTGCATCAGGATAATTTACACATGAAAACTATAGTCATCCTTTGATCTATTGCATTGCCATTGAAAAGAGTGATGTTTTGAGAAGGCAGGATGTGAAATTAAGGTAAAAGTGCAACAGGGATTTGTTATGAAGAAGAAAAATGGGGAAAAATAAAATAGATTTTGGCCCAAGACCACCACATTTGAGCCGAACACTACGTTTGTTGGAGATGGCTTACTTTTATGAATAACGCTTTCTAGTAGTCTTTGTTTTGACAACCCTAACAGAACCATTAGCAAGCACCTTGAACAGAAAAACAAGATTACCTCTAGTTATACGCATCCATTTATTTTACTGCAACATATACATGCATTCTTTAGGATAATGCAGTCATACGCAAGGAAACAACTTTAAACAAAAAATTACAGCATGTGCCAGATGATGGCTGTTAGATACCAAAAGTCCCATATGAAATGATTATAAGACAAATAGTGGGTTTATTAAACCCTTGGGTTCCCTCCCCTTGCAAGCCGGTTTTGCAAGGGTGAGTTCCAACTAATGGGTTTTGTAAAAAGTGGTATCATACCCAAGCCACCACGCCGCGGGTTCGAGTCAAAGCAGTTGCATTATAGACTGAATCAAGATGCATCAGTGAGGCCGTCAAAGCGTCTAATAATGATAGTCCAGTGAAGCTGCCGGCGAGGAAAGGGCTACTGCCGAGTTAGTGTCGATAATGTGGACTACCATTAATTTGGGCCCAGGCATGGTGGAATGTTACAAAACAACCATGTCAAGTATGGGATGGACATAGTATGGGTTGCGGTTATGTAGCTGTTGCCTACAGATAGTGCAACCTAGGGAGGGCTGCTACCCGATAGAAGGCGGGATCCACGAAGCCACCTAGCTGGGAAGATGGGCTGCCATGGATGGCGGTTGCGGAACATGGTGAAATGTTAAGATACCAAAAGTCCCACATGGAATGATTATAAGACAAATAGTGGGTTGCAATTTTTGCAAGGGTGAGTTCTACCAAATAGGTTTGTAACAATGGCCATGCATGCTTAAGTCTCACGTTAAAAGAAAACATTCTAGTCCAACGTCTCATAAATAATATAAAACACTGACCATTGAACTAGCTGCCACGTTTCGTGTGTATGCAAGCCTCTTTTCAAACCAGTCGGCTGGTTGTAAAAACCTCTCCAAGAAAAAGTGATGCATGACAGGCCTGTATAAGGTCCGTGTTATTTTATATTTCAAAGAATAGATTTTGGAAACTAGAATTTGCTACACTGAGAAGCAAGATAAACCTGAATTTCTGACAAACTTGATGAAAAGCCTTGCGCTTGTCTTTTGCCTGTCGAAACATAAAAGCAAATACCAGTTGGTTCTTCTCCAGATTAATACCAAATGTTTGGAGTGATTATATATACAGATGCAAAATAATCTAAATATCTCAACTTCTATACCATGTATAGATCTATACCAAGTCGATAAAGTATTGAAAGAAAAAAGAATGTAAAGATAAACATTGAAAAAAAAAAAAAAAAGGCATTATGGACTTTTACTACTCTTTTTAAGTTACTTTTAATTTAGAAAAGGAAGAAATGAATAATATGTAGATAATACATAAAAGGAACTACTATCACATTGTTATGAAGAAAAAATGTAAACGATACTTGCATTTGCCATGTGTTCCCGGCATCTGAGAAATGACCAGTCCCCTGTTCCATATCGACCATGGGCCCCTCCATTCCTCAGGCTGAAAATTGAGTAACATAAGAGAGTTGTATTATTCAAGCCTCTTCAAAACAAAGCTATAATATTGTGTATCTTACCTCCCTATAAGGTAATCGCTAAGAGGAAGAGTTCCATTGACCCATTCAAGAACACCAGCACTCGGAGTAAAAGGAACAACCTAGATCATAAAAGGATTTCAATATGTAAAAGAGTCAATAACAAGGATCCTCTTTCTCAAATTTCCTAGAATTCCATTAGTAGAACAAAAAAAAAAAAAAAAGAATTCGATTGAGCCATAAAGTCTTCAGAAGATTTTAGTGAAGCCATACAATTATTTAGAATAAATTAGTGAGTGATCATCATAGGAGTGAGCTTTCTCATTAAGCATTCTTACAAACAATTCACAAGTTCCTCATTTGGCATTCTTAAACACCATTCAAATTGCAAAATAAACATTGTCAGTTTGTTACTTTCTCTAACTCAATATATACATTGCCAACTGAAGGCAAAGCATTAACTGTGTTCACCAAGCAATGTTTGCCATATTATAGTTAACTTCTAGTTTACTCCAATATTTCGAAATGGTTACCATTATTGCACCAAAACAAAAAACATGCCAGCTTTCATTCTTTAAAACATTTGAACAATGGTCGCAACCTACAATGTAGCCAAATTTTTCTCAAATGGAAATCTGGAAGGAACAAAACTCCTGGTTCTATGAGAACCACTGCCCAAACTACAAAAGCCCAATTTTCCTCTATGCATCAAATCGCATCTCAACTGTGTTGAAAGTGAAGCTCATTGGCTTCACTACAAGAGAATAATATACCTTGTACGTCCGTACGCCTAATCTTCTCTTCCGCGTATCCCTATGGTTTTGTAAAAAGGTGTTGACTAAACCAAAAAATTGTTCCATTACCTGTAAAACCATTCAAAAGGAATTTAATCAGTACCATCCATAATATGGGTACTCTACTTTTAAGCATTTATTTCAAAGAGCACACAGAATTTCCCAGCAGGGGGTATTACTAACAATAACCATAACAAAGCAAATAAAACTAGAAGAATAAATGCTTTAAATGTGCTACATTCGATGAGTTGATCACAAATACACAGAATCTACTCCTACATCAGATGTCCACAATAAATGATTTAAAGGTAACATTAAAACTAGCAGAAAAGGAATTTCAGGGTGGATTGTTCTCAAGGTTGGTGAAAACAGGAAGATTAATGGGGAATATTCTTAAAACTACGTTACTAGATTCCAAGATAGAACACAAGATGTGCAAATCAGATCTTACAGCATCTTGCCTTAGGTCGTCATTTCCAGATTTTGCCAGTTGCTTGTATGTGTGTCCATCAGAACCCAAGCATTCAACGACCTTTGGAGCGTTTATACCATTCATTACTCTGCAGTTATCCGACATAAGTTACAAGTTTTCATCAAATATGGCCATGAGAAGAATAAAAAATAAACTGAATGTGAAACAGCAAATGTTTGAGACATACAAAACTGAATCTCCCAATCCTTTAAAGTATGGGAAAGAGCCATCATGATATTGACAACTGCGGTCAACTGGAAAGGTAGCTGTGACTACAGGCACCTGAAGTTTCCACACGGAAGTAAATGATTTAGTAACTAGTATTTCTACAACTGGACAAAAGAAGGAAAAACAAAAGCACTAAAAGGGGAAAACGATTGGTACTAAAAGAGTTGAAGCATATAAAAACAACAGGACTACGTAAAAACAAGACTAAAGCACATAAACAACAAATTACTAACTCACACCCTTCCAGTTCAGATCTAATAGGAGAAAAAAAAAAGGAACAGAACTTATGGAATTCATTAACTAGGAGAGATTTCTGTTTGGTATCAATTGCAAATATGTATTGAGATGACAATGATGCGCTACAGTTTAAGGGATAAAAGTGCAATTTTCTCTGAGAAGTGTCATGATAATCTGTTTCTGAAAAACATTATCAAAAGGGCTTCTGATTTAAATTTTCATATTTTGTCTAGTAGAGCACAATCACATCCAACTGAATGCCCTAAATTTGTCTAGTAAAGCACAATCACATCCAATTGAATGCCCTAAACTATCTCTCTCTCCCCCTCTCTCTCATCCAATTGATCTATAATTAATTACAAGGAAGAGAATAAGGTATCCTCCAAAACAAAACAAAACAGAGTCACCAGAGACCCTTACAAACCCCTATGGCCCCATAACATCTTTCCAATTCATAACAAACAATGAAAAAGAATAATTCTTTATCCATTGATGCTCACAAGGAAGCAAATTTTGCCTTCTCATAAACAAAAACTAGTTCCGCAGCAAAAAATAAAATAAAATAAAAATAAAAATAAAAATAGAAAGAAAAAGAAAAAGAGAGAAAAAAAAAAAAAAGGAAAACTAGTTCTCTGTCAAGCATGATATCCATAAACTTGTAATTACTTCGTATATTAATTATCAGTTGCATAGAAAGGCCTCACCCTTTTCTTCCTCGTAGGAACATATTTTTCAGATTCCAGTTTAGTTAAGGAAAATTCAAAATTCAAAATTTTCCCATAGTAATGCAGTACTTACAAGTTCCAACGGTCGAAGATTACGTAGATCTCTGGGTAGCATAACTCTTTTATTGGTATCCTGTTGACAAAATCAAGTCAAAGCATAAACCTTGCACCTCTTTCATGATAAATTGTTATTCAACAAGAATTTTCTATTTTGATAACCATAATGAAGAATCGAAATATGAAAACCAGACAAAGAAATATCCACCTCATTTCTATTTCACTAACCTCTCTTCTTGTCTCTAGTTCAGCAAGTCTGATATAGATCTCCACCATTTGTTTCATCTATATCCACATATGAATTATAAATAGATATAATTAAAAGCATGCAAAACGAATAGAAGGAAACAAACTACTGAATGAGGGAAAAAACAAATCATTACTTCATTTAGATATAAAAACAAATAAAAGGGAACAACTACTGAACGAGGGACAATAATCCAAGTTACCTGTCTAATAGTAGGACCATGATATGCAGATAGCTCTTCTAAAAGATTCTCTGCCGCAAGCTTTTTATCCATATCCGCCACAAATGAGTTTCTACTCCGTTGCTTGTCCTTAATACGATCACCATTTGCAAGAGCGAGAAGCTATTGTCGGATACCGACCAAAAAAAAAAAAGAGCAATTGAACATACATGTGCGGCTCTTTTCCACATTAAATTTAACCGTCAAACGGAAGCCAGAAGCATATGCATCCAGAAGAAACTCTAGCTACGACTACCAAGCAAATAAAAACCAGTACCTGAAAGGTTGTATGATATGGATGGTCGATGGCCATTTTCTTCAAAAGAGAAACCAATGCAAACTGCAGAAATCCAAAATTTGAATTAAAACAAATCCCGACACTGCAAAAAATTGCATGAAAGAACAAAAGAGAAGAAATAAAAAGAAAAAAGGGCCGTTCATAACCTGGAAACTCTGAGGCCCTGGGCTATCCTTTGAGCTACCCATTCGTGAAGCAATTTGGTAGACTAGAGGAATAAATTTGAATGACTGAACCTGAAATACATTTAAAAAAAAAAAAAAAAATTAGGAATCCATACTGTAATACTTAAAAAGCTTTATAACCAGCTAAATCTGTAACTTTTCATGTACCTCATTACTAGTGGCAAGCATGTTAGTCACAATATCTTGTCTGTGAGATAGATTGAACCACAAGGAAACTAATCTAAACATCTGAAATTACATCAGTTAGTTTCTCAAAGTGACTTCAGTCAAAAAAAAAAAAAAAAAAAAAAAAAAAAAAACGGAAAAAAAAAAAAAAAAAAAATATGATGGATGATGACAAGCGATAGGTCTCGGACCAGCTTTGAGAGGAAACTTGTATTCATAACAAAGCCGTGGCAAAAATAAAATCATAGGCGGAAGTATATACCAGTTTAACATCATATTTGTCACTAACAACCAAACAACGTTTATATCCCTCCAATGCTAGGCTGAGAAAGTTGTCCCTGTCATCCTGAAAAAAAAGCTCGAGTCAAATTTCTTTTAATTGTTTTTATGATCTTAATCTTAACGCAAGAAGGAAAGAAAGAGGCTGGAGGTCAACCTATGGTATCAATATAGAAAATGAAACATGCCTAAATCAAGACATGTTTTTTTCCAGGGAAAGACACAAAAAAATAATAAAATAAAGAAGAAAAAATCTTATTAGAAGGATGCCTAAATCATCTTTCACCCCTCATGACATACCTGCAGTTTTTCAGCCTCTTCCTTGTCCATTGCAAGTTGCTTTTGCAATTCTTGTATTTTAATCGAATAGTCTGTCTTATCCCCCTACAAATAAATAGGAGTATTAAAAAAACAAAAACAAAGAAAAACAAAAAGCACCACCTTTTACAATGGAGAAACAACTAATAAAAGCTGTAACGCCCAGATTTAAGAGACCTAAAGCCCATAATAATGACAATAATTGCCATGAATTATCATAATTATTTGGAATTGCTATCCATTATTACGCGTATACGAGTTGTATGTACTTATTGATCCGCTTAAGTTTACTAATGTGGAATCTTAGTTTATCTGGTGCAATGTTGGTTGTCTCGGCAGTTGAGGATCTATATGTCCTCAGACAATTTAAAGGGTTTGTAATCTCAGTTTATGTGGCAATCTATGATATAGAATAGTTTAATTTGTAAGTGAGGTTTAAGAAATATAATGGACATGAGTGGGCATAATATATACTATGTGGGATATTACACAAGGTTGGTTGTATGCATATTTGTGAAGATAATAATAATAACTATACTACTATTTTTTCAGGAAGAGGTATTTTGTGGATGGTTTTGTAGTTATAATACTTTGGTAACTGCTAACTGGCTTATGTCCTGCATATTTGTGATCATAATGGTAATTATACTTGATGAATGAATGTTATGCTACAATTGACCTGTTAGCATAGGGGGCATTGAAAAACTTAAATCATTGTGGTGCCTTGTTGCGAGGAATAACCAAAAAGGAAAACGATTATGGACTGGACCGTACCTTTGAACTTTTTAGCCGTTTAACAAGTGCTTCCAACTCCATTGTCTACGAACAATTAATTATTCCAGGTATCAGACCTATGAATACAACGTAATTTCAGGCAAAGTTCTGGAGTGATTACCTTGTGTTTCCTTAAACGTGTTGCCGCATGCCATTCACTGGAGGTGAGCCTTTCCTCATAACTCCTAAAAAGAGCATCTGCATAATGTGCAAGATGAAAATGAGCTTGACCCTGCCTTTCGATGGACTTCTTGTTCATAGTTCTCTCATTCTCAGCAAATGATACTGCAGGTTTTAAATACTTCTCAAGAATAGTTCTTGAGCTGAAGTTTCATCACATAGTATTCAAAAAACAGAAAACAGAAAAATATCAGCATTTTGTTGGCAGAGTTAAAAATAAAACCATTAATTATGCAAAAGTGAGATATAACTTGCTAGATCTAGTTTCTGCCAGCCACTTCCCGACCAAGCGGTACGCATCTGAAGACTCTTCATTTGATTGATAATTTTGAGAAATGTATTTTGCAAGGCTGATAGCCATCTCATGTTGTCCTTGGCTACGCAAAAGCTTTGCCTCTTCAAGCTGAGATTATGCAATTAACGACAATAACACATTTACTTAACAGAAGTGTTTCAGCAAGGAATAAAGAAAGTGATACACTTACAAGTGAAACACTTGCATTTTGAGATCTCCTTCTCAAATAGTTTAAACACTATGCATACAACAAACTGATGTAATTTAAACATAAGACAGTGATGTAGTTTAAACATAAGAAAAACATCATATATGCCATAAAAGGTCCCCAATCTAATCTTACGTGTCAGTAAAAGTCTCATAATATATAACCATACCATGTAAAAATAAACTAAAACATTGCAAACAGAAAACAAGGTAAATGTCAGTCGACTTAAATATGGAAAGAGTATAAAGAATGGGATATAAAAAAAAGTTAATAGTATTTCCAGTGGATACCTAAGACACCTATGGAATCTAAGAAAGTGGTAATGCGAAATTCTAGAAAGCATTTATGAGATGTGAAATCTAAGAAAGGTGAACAAAGAACAGATCTTAGCATGTGAAAAAAATGCTGTAAACTGTGCAAGGTTTAAAATATAGTAAGGAAAAAGAAAAGTTTGACTCCAAATTACAAAACATACTACTCAGACGGGAGAAACTATGTTCTTTAGAAGATATGGAAAGAAACAGAGTATTTTTGTACCCTTCCAAGCCAATACAAGGATGAACCTTGTTCTCCTGATTCAACACTTAGGAGCTTATGCTCATGCAAGAAAGCAGCTGCTTGAGAAAATCTAGAGCCCTGTTAAATGAAGAGAATCATAAGCATAGGAAATCAGAAATTTGGAGCTAGATCAATTTTCCCATAAATAAAATGCTAAAATACCTTGCGAAGAGTAGATGCAGATTGCAAAAGATGTTGCATGGTAGAGTCTTTACAACTTAAGATTTGAAGTAGAACTCGCCTGAATGCTATAAATGGTTCTAACAAATTCATATGTAGGCGCGCTCATTTCAAGATAGTAGTCCAATCCCTATTCAGCCAAGACAACTAAGTGACGTTCAAAAACAGATGTTAGTCATCTAGATAAATATGTAATTTGTCTCTATACACATGTTAGGTGTTAACATGCAAGGCATCTAGATAAATATGTAATTTGTCTCTATACACATGTTAGGTGTTAACATGCAAGGAAATTTTGCTCCTAAGAGAAGAGTACGTGATGTCATATGTAAGTGGTTTGGCTTAGTCTTTTGTATTTCATGTAGAGAGTTAGCGGTTGTTATGTCCATTGCTCTAGTCCCGTGAAGACTTAGTGACAACTGTGGACGTTCTTAATGAGGTTTTCTCATATTTTTGAACCAATTCCAGTAGTTCAAGCCCTCCTATGGTCATTATACTGGTTCTGCTTTACAAGCTCTTTTAATTGCCCATAACTGCTGTCCTACATATACTCATTATACTTGGGAAGTATTACTTTTCAGGATCTCTCACTGTCTCAACTTTATTGATTGGCTTGGTAGGTTAAGTCCTTCCACTGGCCAGTACTTCTCTTGTTAGGCTAGATAATATCCTGGATGTAGTTCATAAGGCTTTTGGGCTAATAGCTTATGAGTCGGGTGAAGTAGGCGGTCGGCTTAATGGATTAAAATATAGGACACCACTATTCATTTACAGGAACTGAGTTTCGAAAACTTCAATACCTGATCCACAGTCGGAATTACAGGTCCTGAAACCTCTTGTTGCTTGTTTGAATAGAATTTTATTCCCTCACATGGAGATGTCCTCCATCGTAGATCCCAAGCAATACCGAGATGATAAAGAATCTGCATGAGGTACAGCAGTACATTGAAAAGACCAAATACAAAATTTTCTTAAATAAAATAATAAATAAGTTGAAGACTGGACACCTGTAATATACAGGAGCTATGAAGCTTTTTTCATCATTGAATTTCACAGTTTCAAAAGGTTCTCTAGTTCACTAATTTCAATTACAGTAATATATGAAACCTTGTAACCATAAGAAACAAGATCTTTCCTATTCCACTATGATAGTCGAAGAAGTATTTCCAGATTTATTGCCCCTGGCTATAGCTAGCCTAAACTTCCATTTATACAAACAGCAGCATGCAACTAAATTGAAAACTTAGAACATAGAATCTGTTGGGAAGAAAAAGAATATTAGGAACCTAACCATGTTCAGAAAGCATATAACCTCGTGAGTCAGAAATAATGCATTCTTTAAAAAAGTCTACATTGTAAACAAAAAGTGAATATATTAAGGTACAATGCAAGCTAGCTATATTACGTACCTGGAGTTGGATAATTGATGAGTAAATGTGTTCAGTGCTCTCTTCACTTGCATGAGAAACAGAGGACACAAGTTCCTAAATTTTTTCAAAGGCATAAGTAAACTTGTTCAAAATCCAACTTCCTATATTAAAGAAACAAAAAGGAGACGAAAAGCACCTGCTTTGATTCTCTCAGTTTTATATGAAATACATCAAAATCGCCTTCTTGCAACGCCCTCAAACAGCTAACTCAAAAAATAAAATTAAAAAAAAAATTAAAAAAAAAAAAAGTACATTTCCCTTCAAATTAATTCATGAATAACCTACTGGTGTGCCCTTCCCTTCCATACGTCCTTGGATACATGAAAAAAATAAGTACATGGAACCTTCAAATTAATTCATGAATAACCTACTGGTGTGCCCTTCCCTTCCATACGTCCTTGGATACATGAATAGGATGATCATAAACAACAATAACACTAATGTAGGTAAATCAAGTGTAATAAATCAAACTTCGAACCTGGTTCCGTCATCTAGTTACCTCTAACATTAATTATTGATTTTGATGATAAAACAAGATAAACCTTAGTTATTGTTTTTCATGATAAAACCTAATAAACATTAATTATTGATTTACATGATTAAACAGAATAAACCACTAATTTTGATGCTAATTGACTTGTGATGATGTTAGTAACTACCAAGATCTGATACACAGTCTTTTTTCTATAAGAAAATCCTTTCATTGATAATTAAATCAATACAAGGAAAAGGATGAGGTTTCCTCAAAACAAACAAACAGGGCAGAGGCACTCAAGAAAGAGCACTGCCAACGGAGTAAAAAACAATAAAGGACATTATCTTCCTATTGCATCCATCCAATTTAGAATTATCAGCGAGAAAGAAAATTTCTAATACATGGTCTACTAAAAGTATTTATTTGAATGTTTCTTGCTAATACAAAAATTGTATTGACTCTATTGAAATACTTAAAGAGGGCTTGGAAATTTACACCCTTTGAAAGGAGAAAAATCTATCGTTTACACAGAAAATAAAGGACCCAAAAAGAAGAATGAGAAGCCATAAAAAAAACAAAAAAAAATAACAAAAAAAAACAAAAAAAAAAGAACAAAAAACAAAAAACAAAAGTTGCATCAACATTTTAGTTGCATAAAAGTTGAGCATTTCCTATCCAAATAGTTTTACCTCTGAAAGTCCTATCTATATCCATGTAAAGTAGAAAAAAGAAACGGAAAAAAGAAAGTAAGGCTACAGTTTATATTCGACGAGAGATAAAAATCCAAACTCTCAACCATTTTACCTGTGCAGATTTTCATTGTAATGACCACTTCTAGTTTGGAGACTTTGAGTATTATTTCCCATGTAAAGTAGGGAAAAATCCCAGTTTCCTGCTCGCCAAGCAGCCTCGTACTGTAAATGGTTGACGAACAAAATCAAGACTCATAAGTAAAGCCTTTCGAAAAAATAAACGAAATTTTAAGAAAATAAAATACATTTAGCTGAGATTTCTCATAAGACAAAAAAAATTATAAGATAGGAAACCTGCAATTCGGTAAACTCCATATCATGCTGAATATGAACCTTCCTTGAAGTCAGACCTTGGCAATACAAATCCAGCACGTGCATACAACCAATTTGTTGCAAGGATCTAATAAGACCTTTAAAAGGTTTCCTCATTTGATCTTGTTGGGCGGAAATTGCTAAATTGTCTGTTGGCCGAGTCCGTTCCAGTAATGAATTTTGGGAACTATAATCCCTCTGGACCAAGGCAGCTGAACGTACTTGCAAGTCATAAGATTCAAGAGCCTTGCCCCAGTTTCCCTCGTGCTCACAAGTAATTATTTGAGAGGTCAGCTAACAATTCCATCACCAAAAAACAAACAACCAAAAAAAGTCACAACTGTGAGAACAAAACCAATGTTATCAATATGGAATGAATTAAGAACGAATTAAACATAGCTTACAACAAAACCAATTAGCGGAGGTAAGGAAATAGGGGGATGAGTTTGTTACAATTGAGAACGAATTAAGTGCGCCTTACATACCTTGTGAGACTGGATGATCCCATATAAGCTGTCAGGTTCATTGATATGCGTTACCGCTGAGATAAGAATTTCAATATGATGTGGCAACTGGAGCAACAAGACAGTAAACAGAATTTAGACATACAATCTTAAACCCGAGAAGACGTGCCAAAAGTTAACATATATGTATGTTTGCGTACAACATGCACGCACATAAAGAACCGCATTTAAGCAGCAATGAAGCATATATGAAGTGTGTAAATAATTAACAAACATTTTTAAAAAAATCCCTAAGCCGCTAGTCTATTTTCTTCTAAACAACTTGGACATTAAAATTTATGTTTTACAGCCCAAAAAGTAGATCACTTTAGTATATCCTGTATGTCCAACTAACCATTTCAATGTCAGAGAAATCTGGGCTCCCCAGTGTGAGACTTTTGAAATGCTCTTCACACCAATGCTCCACGTAAATCACGGCAGTAAAGTATGATCCACAAGTCTATACACACGTTAATGAAATGATCTTATGCATATATGCCACCAAAAGTACAGAAAGAAAATATAAGTAAAGCAATGAAGCTTATGAACTCACAACTGCTGACTTGGCAACAACGAGATAGTCAATGGTAAGCCAATACACCTGGGAACATTATACTTGTCAGCAATGAAAGGAAAAGGTGACCCAGTGTTATGCATTTATTTCACAAGTAATACTCAACTCAACAAATGCCTCAAGCATGATGCGAGGACAAATATTATGTGTATTATGCCAATCTTTCTTGTAGTAGCCAATTTCAAAGAAAGGACGAGCAAAAGCATGGGCAAAGTTCCAAAACTCAAGTTCTCCGAACACATTTGCATGGAAAGTTACCTTGTTCCATAAAGACGTAGACATTCGCATTGCCTTCAGTGTATCTGCTGATTCTCTAGCCTTTCCAGAGGATGAACGCGATTTAGAGCCATAACTAGAAGGCTTGGCAAATACCAAGGAAAAATTTGCATTAGCCAGAAGTGGATGAGAGACCTTAAAAGCCTCAGAGCAACGCAAATCTATTTGAAAATAATAATACTAATAATAATAATAACAAAATAATAATAATAATAATAATAATAATAATAATAATAATAATAATAGTAATAATAAAAAGCTATAGACCGTAACTATGTGGATAATTTGATGTGATATACCTTAGAAATTTCTTGTTTCGATGGTACAGAAGATCTTTCCTTGACAAAACACAACCGAAGTTCATTAAGGGCATTCAAGAAGACTTGAATTGATTTGATTAATCTATTAGACTCTGCAAAAATATGTTCTTGCACCTGCATATTAACCAATCATATAAAAAAAAATTATTCTTTCCTTCAAACAACAAAGCACGAGATGTAGAGTTCACAGAGCCATAAAGTTCCGCAACACAGTAATCATACATTTCATCCAATAAAGAGTAGGGCATCTAACATGTAGTCAAAATTAAAAGCTCTAAAAAACAAGTAATAGGGAGAGAAAAAACAGGTCAGTCTACTATCAAACATACTAGAGAAAATCATCAGATTAAGTGCGCCCACACTCAATTCCCAAATCATTAATATCTCTTCACAATGTAGTAAAATACATCAATTAATTGCTTTCTCTGGTTGTCTAGGTAGATTCAATTCCCAAACCGTTCTCTTATCCATATAATGGAATCCATCAACAAAATGCTCGTCTGTTTGTATAGGTTCCATGACCACTTGACAGTAATTCTGATTCATCCAATATGGAAGATTATAGTAAATAAACAACCAATTCAATCCTTTCTCAAGATGATATCTTTCCAAGTTGCTGCCAAGTTTTAGAATGAAAATGATCTGAAGTCTGAACACAAGTCGGTAAAACCTTAACAAATATGTCTATTAATATTAAATGAATGGCAAACAAAAGAAGGGGAAAAAGGCAAATGAAAAGAATAAATAAAAAAGTAGAAATAAAATTGCTCACAAAACAACCTTTGAGGAGATCAAAAATTGAAGATTAATATCTATATTCCCCCTCCCAGCCAGATTGACGAAAATACTTGGCCATAGAAGCTCTGCAACTTCAGCTTTCGAAAACACAACCTCCTGGCATAACCTGAAAGCAGTACGTCAATCTAATAAATTTGTTTGATTAAATGCAAAACAAAAAAAAAACAAAAAAAACAAAAAAAAACCCCTCAATAGACCAATAATTTATAAAAGAAAACAAAAATAATACCTTAGAATTACATCATTACAATAGCCACATAGCACGTAGGCAAGCGGACAAATCCATGTCTCAAAATTTTTACCATGTGCCTCCCATAGGGTTGAATCGTCCAATGACATTGCTTCGGCTAATGGAAATTTATGGAATCATTGCATGTAGAACAGACAAAGCATACAACAAGAAAGAGACCAGAAAAGACAGACAGAGACGGGCAAATATCTATGTGTTCTATTCAAACACCAGTAATCGAAATGTTGTGAAGAGGAAGTAAACAGGGGGAGGGAAAATTTCATTAACCTATGTTGGTGGTATATATTAGCTAGTTGTATTTATGTTCTCGTGAAAATGGAAGTTCAAAGAACAGAAAGTAACAGAAAAATGGGATAGCATATTTCTGAAAGTTAGCAAGAAGAGTAGAGAAGGCTACTTATGAGTGATCACTCAAAGAGCCCCTGAAATGTATTCATCCTTTTATCCTTGTTATATTGAGACCTTTACTTTAATCGTTACAGTTTAAATCATCACCTTAAGCAAGAATAGTAAGTTTTGAAAACGTAGCACCAATCTACCTTTATATTTCCTTTCGAGATCTGAAAGGAATTTTTCTACTAGCTCAAGATTAATACCCTTCGAGTGGACCTGCAAAGTGAGAAATACTTCACATGAATTTTAAGCAGTCAAATTAATTTTACCATGAGATTACTCTAAAGCAAAATGTTAAATTCAAGTACGAAAAATTGGGACAGATAAGTCAATATTCTGAATTGAAAACTTAAAATGTCTAGCAGAGAAGATGCATAATAATCACCTCAACAAGAGATCTCTTGTACGAAACAAATGACTGCAGAGCTTTTTGACCCCTTTCGGTAGAAAGAATTGCCTGATTAAGAAAAGCAAAAATCACAAATTTAAAAGTGTCACAAGTAAGATATCCTTTAATAGTTACATACATACATAATCCTGGCCCTTTTTGTTTCTTTTCGGCTTGAGGATACCTTGTCCTCTGCCTTTGTTATTGATTTTTATCAAAAAAGTTTTTATTATCAAAAAAAAAAAAAAAAAAACCACCTAAATGAAATACAGGTCCCGGACAAGACCTATAAGGTTAGCTACATAAATGTTCAAATTACTGCAGAGGTTTTTAAAGTACCTCACACATTACGCTCTGTAAAATAATGTTAAAAGTCATTATTTTATTAAGTACATATGTTGCTCCAGTATTTATCAATATGTATATACACATATTTAAAAGAACTAGCTTGAGGGACGTGCCCCTTTTTCTACCTTAACTTTTTTATTAATAAAAATAGAGAGAAAAGTAGTAATTGATATTAATATTAATATTAATATTAAACCTTAATTGATTACGAATTTAGGTTTAAAGATGAATATAAAGTACAATTAGTAATAGTATTAACTTACTATTAACAATCAATAAAAATCAATTAAAAAAATGTACTTTTCATATATTAACATAACATATATTACTCTTAAAGTCCAATTAGTATTGACATATTATTATCAATAAATAAAAATTCATTCACAAATGTAATTTTAATATGTTAACATAATATATTACGCATAGCACTAATATCACAAGTCAAATAATAATATTATTAAAATTCAAAAAGCTAAACAAACAAGTTAAAAAAAGAAAAGGAAATGAAATGAAGCGAAACAAACAAACAAACAAACAAAGTTAAAAGTGTGAGGTGTGATATGAGGCGTGAGAGAATGCATTAGCCATGTGTATAAATCTTGACCATTGCATTTCAAGTTAAAAATAAATAGATGATGTGGACCATTGGATTACTTGGTTGAAGTACAAAAACTTGCAACTCCATCTTCCCTTCTATATATAATTATAGACATGCAAGATTGTATATCATTATTGGTATGACTTGTTATGAGTTGTATAATCCGTAAGAAACATTTGAGTATGTAGCCTGTTACAATTATTCATATTGGAAAATCACTAATTGATTTTGGTGTAAAATCATAGATTGATATTTGGTTATTCATTAGTTGACATGGTTCGTCACTGACGAATATCAGCTAATCAATGATTGACCAAGTCAATTGGTGATTGACACCAAGTAAATCAGTAATTTACCTGTTAGAAAATCAACATTTCTATTTTTAATTTTACAAAACTAGGGTGGTCATTTACTAAAGCCATGCTTTAAAAAGTGTCAATTTTGCACATATTCCAAAGAGAAAAAGGCAACACAATTACAGAGTTGGGTCTGTGGAAAATCCAAACAACACCAAAAACTCACCCGAAGAGCTTGAGATGCCATATCTACAATTTTAACAGAATCGTCCATCAGGTACTTCATCAAAAGTTTTAAAAGAGCAATCAGGAGACCTTCAGATATTCCAGTATCCATTTGACAACTCACTTCTAGGGTCAAGTCACGATTATTAGTTCTACAGGCATCAAGGCTCCCGTAGCTTCCAGGAAGATGGAAGACAACAGAATATGGGTCCCCGATACCAACCTGAATTCAAAAGTAAGCAGATTTACTTAGAAAAATGTGTAGAAAAATGCTTGAGAACCTAATAGATTTGACAAAGTAAAGCCAAAAACAACAAAATTAATTTTTTTTTTAAGAAAAAAGAGTTGCTAACAGTACCCTCAAAATAAAATCAGACACCAATGCTCCAGCAGTATTTCCATCATCTGAGCCACACATGCGTACTAATGTCCAGATAGCGTTTACAATTTCATTGTCAAAATTCCAACCACATCCATAAATGAGATCGTCTTTGTCCTTTTCAATCCGAAAATTTTCCTCTGACGGTAACTTTTTGTGCAGAGCTTGAAGACTACAAGAATATACCAGGCATATAATCCATTTTATAAATCAGCAACGTATGAAGTCTTCCAGTAGACAATCAATTTCATTCTTAACTGAGCTTGGATTAGTTTCCTACAGCCTCAAGTTTGACAACGACCAAAGGAAGAGATTTAAAAAAAAAAAAAAGGAAAAATTACCTTGATAAAAGTAATCTTGGTGGAACGTAGCAAGCTCTCTTCACCAACTATATTAGGGACACGATAAAAAGGAAAATTAACATGAGATAAGTTTTATTTATTTATTTGCTAAAAGAGAAGCATTAAAATAATTCCTGAATCACACAACTAACATGTGAAAATACATAAGTTCAAAATCGTATACCTTCAACAAGTGATCTCTTGTAGAGTACTTTCGGCATAAATCCTGATGGAACCTTCTAACCTTATCGAATATATCTATTTCAGGGAAGGGTTCCAATTCCTGCCGAAAAGCAATTACATGCATTAAAGGGCATGAAGACATGGTAATGTACTAAAAGATAAATTACAGGAAATAAAATTTCGACTCCGATACACTACACTGATGTAATCATGAAGACATGGATCACTATCAACAGTCAGCTGGAGAAGCAGGGAAAAAACTTGAGATGAGCCTGTTCCAGATTGGTCTCCATGAGCTTTAGAGGGAATGCAACAAGCCACCAACTTTGATACCAAAAACTGCGCCATATAATAATCGGATAAGACATAAGAGCAAAGGAGACTGAAGTAAGAAAGCAGAATTTATAGGGAGAAAAAAATGCACGATGAACCCACCAACATGAGATATATACCTGAATTTGTTCCCCCAGCACACTTATCATTTCTTTGGAGGGGTTACTTTTAAAAGTTTTTAGCAATCGAGAAATGATACGACAGCATTGATCTTGTAATGCATCACAACTGATGTATTGCCCAATCGAATTCAAAATAAAACTGTGTTGAACATTGTAGCATAGGAGTCAACGACCAAGTGAAAAGAATTGCAAACAAGTTAAAATAGTTACTGTAAACAAAAAACTAGACACTCTTATCTTAAAGCAATAAGGTTCCACCCAGTCAACCTACAAAACTTGCAAACAAAAGAGTCGGAACTGCCAAGTAATTATACATCATCACAACACAGCTAAGTACACCACTTAAAGCTAGCTCAAATAATTGGGTGTGTGAGTGTATGCGTGTGCGCGCGTGTCCACCAGGGTTCGAGTCGTGGTGGTTTCATTTCTTGACTAAAGGGGGAGACATACGCCCCACATTGGAGAAAAAAAATAAAAAAATAAAAAACAACACAACTAAGGACATAAACAGATGATGGTCGAATTTTATTACACAATTGTAGCACTCCTTTACAAATGATCCAAATAAAGACGACAATCCCAAAGGAATAATAAAAAAAAATAGATTCTCGTTTCCACTTTGTAAAACTAATACCCTCTTCATGAAAATAAATAATTTTATTCCATCAAAAGGATTCTAGAAAGCAAAAATAATAACAAGAACCCATCACTTAAATACTAATAACAATAGCTTTGGCATGAATTATATATTAATAAATCTCGAAACACGATTATGTTACTCACTTGGAAGTGCTTGAAACAGAAACTCTATGTCCAAGTATATCTACAAGCACCTCAATTCCAGCCAATCGATGACATTTATGCCTATGGTGGACTGCCGCAGCAATTTTATAATGAAGTTCTAGTATAAACTGCATAATGAACACAGCAATTCACTTCATATAACGTACTGACCGTGCCAACAATCGAACGGAAAAAGGAAGCTAAAACAATATGTGTGTGTAATTGCGTTGTACCATGAAAACCCTATCTGGGCGAAAAATGTTAATCTTGTCAACAACACCAGCTCCTGTAGGATAATCCACCCTACACATGTCCCAACACAGCACATTTTAACCCCAAAAAAAAATGATACAAATGGAAACAATAGTACAACACAATAAGCAGTGATGATAAAATAACTCACATCTCCAGAAAACCATCAACAACTGTTCGAATTGATCGTTCAACTGTATCCAGAGAAAAGAAAGGGACCGCAGGTTCAGAAGCACAAGAAGCACGTGACAAAATTTGGCTGACAATGGATACCTAGAAAAGAAACAGGGCATCATATTATAATCAAAGGAATATTTTTGACCTATTATGTCAATCATATTTAGATCACTTATGGAATGTAATTCATGTCAAGCTACAGATGAATGCAGATTAGTTAAATAAAACAGGACGATGAAATGTAATTCATGTCAGGCTACAGATGAATGTAGATTAGTTAAACAAAACAGGAAGATGAAAAAGGCTTGGTACAAAATAAAATAGCACTGACTACGCAAACATTATTTCCCATGCAAAAGAATCACTAGCAGTCAGCTCTAGTCAAACACAAGATCTCTTCTATAGTAGATGGCTAATCCATATCTCAAGTTTTATTCCTTGAACTTTCCGCCTGTGTAACTCTGAATGAACTAGTCTAGATATAGCACGTAACAAGAAAAGAGTTATTCTGACATGCATTAGATCAGCAAATTGTAATGACTTTGTACAGCAAGACCCCTTTTTTTATTCTTTTTGAGAAGCACGCTAAGACTATCGTTAAGAAAACTGTGTTATAAACCATTAGGTAGAACTCACCCTTGCAAAACAGGCTTACAAGGGGAGGAACCCATGGGCTTATAAACCCACTGATTGTCTTAAAATCATTCCATGTCGGACTTTAGGTATCTAACATTCCAACACATTCCGCAACCGCCGTCCACAGCAGCCCATCTTCCTAGCCAGGTGTTTCTTAGATCCTACCTTCTATCAAGTAGCAGCCCTCTTCAGGGCGCCCCACCTGTAGCAACAATCACATAACCAAATCCCATACATCCAATCCCATGCTCGACATGGTGGTTTGTAACAATCCACCACGCTTGGGTGCAAATCAGCGGCAGTTTACAGTATTGACACTGATCCAACAGTAACCCTTTCATACTAGGCAGCTTCACTCTAATATCAGTATTCAACGTTTGACGGCTACACCAATGCATCTTAATCCAGCCCATAATGCAACAGCTTTGACTTGAACCTGCAACATGGTGGACTAGCTTACAAACCCATTAGGTGGTACTCACCCTTGCAAAACCGGGTTGCAATAGGAGGGAAACTCAAGGGCATCTAAAACCAACTAATTATCTTTAAAAGAAAGGTGGGATTTTTGGTATCTAGGACCATGTAGGCATCCTAAGGGAAATTAACTACTAAAAGTGATCGTTTACCTCTAAAGTTTCATAAACTAGGGGCATTCACAAGTTACTGAAAATCATATTATGCAACACACGGTTAAACTTGGAACTCTAATACTGAGCATTACTAAATCCACATCAGTAGAAGCAAACCATATGTTTCTTTATAAGTGTGTCTCGTTCACTCTCAGATATCTGTGCAAGTTGCAAAATTGAATTTTGAAGTACATCAGCTCCCTTATGCCCACCAGATGTATTGCTGCAGTGCAACCCGATACAAATTGAAAAGATCTGCACAAAGTGATCTTTGACCAGAATTGACAAAGGTTGGCCAGCAATCTGAAACAAAAAGATGACATTAGATAAAGAAACCAATTGTAAAGCAGAAAATTAGAAATACAATGAACATCATAGCCAAATAAACAACTCAGCACGCAATCTTAGTAAATACCTAGAGCTCGCACATAATTATTCTACCTTCCAGATTTACCTTTCAAAACCTTTTACAATCACATGTAATAAGAGTCTTAATCCCAACAGAAAAGCCAAGCCAACACAATGAACATCATAGCCAAAAAAACAACTCAGCATGCAATCTTAGTAAATACCTAGAGCTCGCACATAATTATTCTACCTTTCAGATTTACCTTTCAAAACCTTTTACAATCACATGTAATAAGAGTTCTTAATCCCAACAGAAAAGCCAGGCCAACAGCAATATGCATGGAGAGAAACATTGATCTAATAAATTCACCTCCCAGCTGACCCTACCTTAGAGACCCAACTGAGGTTGGAACTGTCACCATGCAGAACCAAAGTTGGAAGAAGCCAATTGCAACAGTACAGCATGAAATAGCTTGGTTCACTATCTGCTACAAAGAGTTGTCTTATCTGTAAAGAGAAAATGAAACTTGTATGAATATATACATACAACTCAAACAAGAGGATCAGCAGCATACAACAGACATATATATATATATATATATATATATATATATATATATACGCGTACATAAATAAATAAATACATATGTACTTACGTATGTACATATGTTGTGTTCTATAAGAAACAAAGATAGAGAAAGAAAAATAATATAACACAAAACAGGACCAGTGATCCTCCGGGAAAAGAAAAGAAAAGAAAATAGGAAACTGGAAAATCCTTGCTGGTAGTAAACATAACACATTTTCAGACATATTCTTGTGGAAAACATGAGCACTGTACCTCAACAAGTGCAGCTAAGCTTACACCACAAGCAACCCAACAAAAGAGAATAGATGCTATGAGTTCTTCCAAGTACTGCAAAAAAAAATATAATAATAATAATAATAATAAAATAATAAATAAATTAACATTCAACCTGTATATATCTTCTTCCCAGTCAAGACAAAAAATACAACAGTTGAATGAAATCTATAGTTCAAATATTCCTTGGCATTAGTAGGTATTAGTAAAAATTATTTCACAAGATCACAAATATTAGCAGCCACTTCTAAGACTAAGATGAAAACCATGTGTCGACAGCAGGAAGGAGAGAATTATTCTTTATCACCTTAAACCTAGTTGTATACTGAAGCTTTCTCGAAAGATTATCAAGCACCACAAAAACCAATTCCCTGAAAGAAAACATAAATAAATAAGAAAGAAAGAAAGGGCTAGACAATTACCAAAACATAACATATCAAATCAATTCTGCAGAACAGAGAGAAATATGCACCTCTGAGACGGATCAATGGCAGAAATTACACACATCATAAATACAGCCTGCATCTCATGAATAGAAACCCGTATGATTGTAATGCTCCTTTATAATGTAGGTAACACAAGCCAATTAAAATAACTTGAAATTAGAAAAGAACAGTAAGAGGTTTGAATAAATTAGAAACTGATCTTTTTGAACTCAAAAATGACTGAAACCACTGTTTAGGTAGTTTTTAACTTTGGGTGGGGGAATTTGAACTCCACACCTTTTGGTGGAGTGTGTACAGTCACAGCAAGGCTATGTCTGCAACCACAGGTTTTAAGCATTTTTTAATAACTGCTAGCTGTTTATGCATCTAACCATTAAGGATGAGGAAATGAAGAAAGGAGAACCATATTCCAGCAAAAGAAACAAACACGCAATACAGAGCCAAAATATATAATGTTATTCCATTAGCCTGACCACCTAATTACTGTGCAAAAGTTTCCTTCACATTCTACAATCTCCATTGTGTGGTCCTCGAATTCTTTCTTTTAGCAGACTCAGCATCCTTCTTTTCCTTGTATGTAATGTTTTATCCAAACACACTGAAAAAAGCAACATAAATATACCTGTTGTTCTATTTTCTCACTGTACAATGCAAGGTGCATCAGAGTAACAATAATCGTTTCCATCGTGGGGCAAGGCTGAGGACCAGAAGCTAAGACCTCACTAGCAGTGACAATTTTGCCTTTTGAGGAAACAACCAATGTAACGCCAAAGTTGGAACTAACGACACAGCCAGGTAAAAAGGAGATTTCAGAATGAGAAATATATGCCATTAACATTTTAAATAGGAACATCATATACCAAACAAACATCCATGTTCAACGTGCAACAATTTAGAAAGTGAAAAAATGAGTCGCATCTATGCAATTATGGAGCAAGAACAATGCCTTAAGAGTTAAGGGTGTTTTTTCCCCTTAAAAAAATAAAAAATAAAAAATAAAAGACCACAGTTGAAAGTGTCAATTTATTTCCATGTTTGCCTCTGCCATTTGTTTTAGTCAACTTAAAAAACAAGCAAATGATGTTCTCAAATATGATTTGACTTATACTTCTGTATTACATCCTTTATTTATACGAAATCACCTCATGTGATTTTAAATTTGGATGACAGGTTTAAAGTTTTAATTCAGAATATCAAATCAAAGTTAATAAAAAAAATCAAATGTCTTGTATAGAACATTATTTGTCAATATGAAGAAGGATTATTAAAAAGGAAGAAGAAGAAGAACTCCCCATAGGAGGAGAAAGAACTACTCGGGGGACAAAAGAAAAGAAAGGCTGTTAGCCAACCAGAATTGCACCTCGCAACCAAATCTTAATCAAGATCACCGTTTTTCCTCTTCCTTTTTTTTCCCTCTCAAAATGCACAAAAGTAGATTTCAGACACAATCTTAAAAGATCTTATGAGCTACATGATTAAACTCAAAACATAAGACGTACTCTGCTTCCAATAACTTCAAACAAAAGCAAAATTAATCAAGCAAGTTACAATGGTATGCCTCCCAAAAAAAAATGTTACTATCACAAGTTTGAGGGTTCCAAGAGAAAAAATCACACAAGTTTGAGTCGGTTTATGTGACTTGTACCATGATAAAAATTAGAAAAGATACAAAAAGAAATAAACAACAGGCAAAATTATAGGGAAGAAAACTAAAAGATACAAAAAAAAAAAGAGTAAAACCCACCAGATATCTTCGAATAACTCCTCATGTCCTTCCCACGTTTGGAAAAGAACACCGATGTGTCTAGCCACAGACAACCTCACACGATAATCAGTATCTCGGAGCATCAACAGCAATCTTTCAATCATTGTCTGTAAATAGTTGCATCACAGCAACCATACAAACCAAGGATTAAAACTATAGGGGTGTTTGGTTCATATACTCAAACCCATAATTTTGCTACAGTGTAAAGCTCTCACAAAAAATTTGAATTTCAAACGTCACAATTAAGAATCATGGGTCTGAGTATACCTCCCAAACGGGCCCTACAGGATTATAAATTCGTCATTATGATTATAAAAAATAATCAAACAGAAAAGAAATACTGGATACACCCTCAACCAAGAAATCAGACATGAAACCATCATAAGAGGTACGAATTAGTCGACCAAGAGAAGTAGAAAACCCATCAACTTCAGAATCAGGATGGACAGTGATGGCTTAATTTGGTATCCCGCTCGCACCTTTCAGCTAATTGGTTGGAGAGACCTTTTGAATAAATGAAACTAAGGAACTTAATGTTGGTTGTTGTGAGGATAAATTGCCAGGTCCGGGTGGTTTCATTGTGGACTTCTTCCAAAACTATAAGGATGTTTTGAAATCTGATTACTTGAAGGAAACAACTAGAGTTCTGTGTTGTCGGTATCAGCTCTCAAGGAGCTTTAAGAACTATCCTAATTTTTAGATACATCAATCGAAGTCAGTGTACCAAAATGATTTCATTTAGCGGTAAGCTCTCAAACAGCAATACATGACACAATGTGGAACATAAACTAATGACTCATAGCTAACAAGACTAACAGTGTAAGGCGCGCCCTATTGATTAGTAAGGCTACTAATAAGAAAGCCTTATTACCCCTTCAGCAAGCAACGACCTTCAAGCCCCTATTAGTAAACGTGCTAGGAAGCGCGCCAGCGCCTTTAAGGCTCCTTCAGACAAGTAGGCATGACAGCTCTATCAGCTCAGGCAACTAAAGCCGCTACTCAGGCAGCTCTTGCGGCTAATTACGCTCGGCCTATGCAATATAGGGTAGGCATGGATCTCACAATTATGTGTACATGACCCTTTGAAGCATTCTTGCAACTTATTATCAGAAGAATTCCTAATTTCATTTCATCAACGAATATATAAGAAATTGCAGTCACAGACACTAGTTTCCAAGACTGAAACAGGGACGTATGAAGCAGGTTTTCCTATTCAATTAAGCTTCATATAATCCAATTATCATCAGATCAAAAGAATTCATGCCTCAGACAATTAAGATTAATACACGCTTCAAGTTTAAAGGTACAAACATTTGTAATCATCATTAAAGATCACCTGGCCAATTTGAGGACTTAGTAAAACAAAATCACATATGCAGTCAACCAGCTTAACACGTCCAGACCACTCGAGATGATCAAGTTCAGCAGTTTTATTTATCAGATCTCCAAGATGCATCAAGCTCTGCAGACACTAGAAAGGAGTTAATTAAACAATGATTATCATGATATAAATCTTTTGTAAACGACTTTATGATGAAAACTTTGTTGAATATCAAAAACGATTTACTAACAAATACAAGTATGATAATAAAGTATTGTTTAAAAGAAAAATTAAAAAATAAAAAGAAAGGAAGATAGAGGTCTTGAAACAAGAAAAATACTACCAAAAAACAAAAAATAAATAAACAAAAAGCTCAAGGGCAGAATAGATAATAATAGTAGACATAGTTTACACAAACATAGGATAGCGTAAAGATAATGTAAGAGTGCAAATGATATTTACTCTATTGTGCTCTCAAAAACAACAACAACAATAATAACCAAAAACTAAAAAAAATAAAAATAAAAAACAAAACAAAACAGACAAACAAACAAATTTTGCTTTTCTACAAAGCATAATTGCTCACATTATTTACATTAGAAGGAAAACTGAAAAGACCTGTTCAGATTTCATATCCAAAGAAGAAGAGACCAGTTTAGCTTTCCTACTATCTTTCAAGGATAATAAAGTCTCCAGCAAAGCACAGATAGCAGCTAATGTGCTGATACAATCAAGCTTAAGACTGGAGTGAATCTCAATCATGCCATCCATAATATTGATCTGGAAAGAAAACACGTAAAGACCTGTTATTTTACACATTTAACATGAGGCACTAAATATGCCTCTCTGAATTCTGCAGTAACTTTTACTTTCAGTATTAGGTTGTCTCGTACCAAATCGGTAAAATTTGAAGATGACGACCAATAGGGATGTTGACAAAGGTTGTACAGAATTCTTTCGCGAACCTATTTGACAATAGAGATTAAAAAACAGTATACATATGGGGGTAAAAGAACAGAAGTGATAGAATTTTTAAGTTTAGTGCAAGCCATACAGAATAAGTATGCAATGTACCTTTGAATTGCATTCTTTGTCCATGAGTTCAAACAAAATATCCCATGTAACAACGTGTAGAACAGAGAAAAATCCCGAAATAAGTGATATCATGTTAAACTTCCATTTCTCAACAGACGAAGATATACCACTGGAACGTTTCCCACCAACAGCTAAAATATCAACATCTCCAGCATCATCATTCACATCTAACTCCAGGTCCATAATCCTACTTTTACTACTATCGAAAGGGGGCATACTATGTACAGGAGTAACAGATGCGGATAAGCCTTGCAGCATCTTTTCGGACTGAAAAACTGTTGAACTGTTGCAATATTTTTCATATCCTTTAGCAAGTTCTTTTAGAAGTCTCTCAGTTGATTGTCTAACTGCATCATATAGTGCAATATCCGTACAGCTTTGATCTCTCTGTTCAACAAATAGAGGAGAAGAGACAAAACTCCCAAAGGAAGTAACAAGAGCACGGTCACCAACAAAAAAGTCATAGCTAAAGCAACCAGATGAAAGATCATTTTGGTTACTCTGGATGACATCAACAGCACGATCCAGCAATTCCAACAGGTGCTGGCCTACTTTTGAGGGGAATGGTGAAATTCCCTCTCCTTGCCTGGAAAGAACCAGAGGCATGTAAACCATAAAGAAAAGAAAAAAGGAAAATCAATGAGAAAATATGACGTTCCAAACCATAATGAACTTCCTAGCGTAGACATAACATGATTTGAAAAACAGAGAATATCATGAGAAATTAGTTTTCTAGATGGAGCCTATATATTTACTCCTGATAACCTCAAACCAAAGGGCCTAAGAACACCAAATTCCTGTTCTAGCCCTTCCCTCCCCTACCCTTCTCTAGTTATGGACTCTGTTTCAACATCCAACCACCAAATAAAAAGTCATTTAAGCAGAAAAATCTCCCAACCAAAACGGATAAGGAACACATTTGAAAAGAAAAACCAGCAAAATCCTTAGTTTGAAAAACCCAAAAAGCCGTCCAATATTTAGTTCTTGCCCAAATATCACCAACGTCTTCAACTTTTTCAAATATGCATTTCTTCCTCTATAAGCATAGCGCCCAAGTGACAACTTGTACAACCAATATCTTCCAATAAGTAAACTATCAATCATCAATCATCAAATCAGTCTTTCTGTCTAGATTTGTCCAAGAAATTAGAAACTCCCAAAAATGCTATACCACAAGTTTATAGAGAAAGGACAATGAAGAAAAAGATGATCCATTGACATTACCAGAGGATGAGAAAGGTAAGGCATTCCCATTCGTGATCGTATTAAGTTTACTAAGCACAAGTAGCCAATTAAACACTTGAATTTTAGAAGGAACTGACGTTTGAAAACGGCAGAATTTGAAAGGGGAAAAGGAACCAATTATCAACCAGGAATTTTAAGAACGGTTTATAGGAAAACAAACCCGATCCATCAAATTTCCACATCCATCTATCCGAGATACATTCACACAACTTCACTCCTCCGAAACATAACAACAATTCCACAACCTCCCCCATTTCTCTATCACTAGGCTCTCTAAAAAAGTGGAGATTCCAAGAAGCTCTATTTTCAGGTTTAACAAGGAAAAAGACAAATTGGTTCATTGTGGATTGAAGAAATTCTATATAGGCTCAGAAACTGACTAGAGAAAGACCCATCCATACATCGTCCCAAAATCTCGCTCACCTCCCATCACCCACTTTCAACTTTAATATGTGCTACAAAATCACAACATAATAACTGTATTGCTCCAAGGACACTTATATGTCACCCCCACAACTTCTCCAACCTCCCACACGCCACTATTACTACCATATTTTCCTTTTATCACCCTGCCATAACGAATTCAGATCACCCAGAAATCTGCATCTGCCATATATCATTTTTTTATGGGAATGGGGATCTAAGATTGCTATTGTAGGTTTTTTTTTTTTCCTTTTTGATAGAGGACTCCGTGCCCTATATTTTCTGTACTTTTTTGGCTATTACTGAAGTTTCTTGTTTCTGATTTTAAAGAAGTGAATAAGGAAACACAATGCTTAAGCATGAAATACCTTATCCACAAAACAATAAAATAAAAAGACCAGCACCAACCATGACCAAATTCGAATTTGGAGAATGGAGGGAATAGGGAAAATGAGGACCATACCTCACAAAGTATGAGCCATGGACCAAGTTTGATAAGAGAGTGCATGAAAACAACAAGTCTGACAGAGGCCTAGCTTCAATATCTTTGTCAACTAGAGTTGCAAGAACAAAAGTCTCCATTTCAAGCAGTAGGGGATCTCTCAACTGCCGCGGAAGGCGTGCACTTGGATGGCTTGAGGATGAAGAAACCTAACAAAATTATCAAATGGTCGACATAAGTGAAAAACACATTTGAACTTCAATTATAAAAGTTTCACAAAACGAAAGTCGGATACCTTAACAGAGGACTCTGTATCAATATTCACAAGTACTTCAATGGAGCATTCAAAAAGTTCATGCACATAATCTTGCTCAAGTTCCTCTGCCTACAATAAATTACCTACTTTAAGTTAGCTAGTAGTAACTAGTATGTATACGCTCGTAAACCATTGCTACCATGACAGATTACCTTAACCCAGTCATTCATAGCCCCATTAACATCTTGAGAAGCATAGAATGGAGGAAGTCGACTGTGGCATTGCTTAAAAGGTGCACAACCAGTAGAAAGAGAATAAACAGCTGCAGGCAACAACAATACCAGGTGCTCGTTGAACATGGAAGATTCCTGCATATGAAGACCCAAGTGGTAAGATTATGGAATAACTAGAAGTTTTTTTTTTTTTTTTAAAAGAAACAACCTTTATTAAGATCTATAATAAATTATTCTATCTGGTTGAAAGAAATGTGGAAAATGAAATAAAACACGCTGAACAAATATAGAAATGTGGAAAATGAAATAAAACACGTTGAACAAATATAGTACCAGTCACCGATACAAAAAAGAGATAGTTGCAGGATTCGTAGTGTTTACATTTTATTTTCAATTGGTAAATACTCCATTCCTTTATATTGTCAATGACTTTTGCAAAACAACAAAAACAGACCTGCCAGTTAAAATGACCCAAAATTGCTTTCAGAAGGCTTTTCCGAAGATATAAAATGTCTCGAATATCACCCTGCATAAAACAAAGATAGTGATGCATTATACATGTCTGCCTCATTTCCTTGATTCAAAGTTCAAACTTCATGCTGCCTATAACTACATATCAGAGAAAGGCCAAACATCAGCGTCTAACTCCAGAATAGACTCGTCGAGGACAAGAGCCAGTAAGACCAGGCTAACTCAAATCACAATCCAGTACCGAGTTTCTCTGCAAGTGTTCCCATGTCTAACTAAGTTTGTGTGAGCATGAGATGTGTACACGCTGTACATGAATACCAGTAAGACCACGCTACCTAAAATCACAACCCAGTACTGAGTTTCTCTGTAAGTGTTCCCATTTCTAACTGAGTTTGGGTGTGCATGAGATGTTTACACAATGTAAATGAGTACCAGTAAGACCACGCTAACTAAAATCACAATCCAGTAACAAGTTTCTCTGTAAGTGTTCCCATGTCTAACTGAGTTTGCGTGTGCATAAGATGTTTACACGCTGTAATGAATGCCAAAGCAGAAACTAAGTTAACCCAACCGAATATAAACATAGATCATATTAGGCTACACTATTTAAACTCAGATGCATGTCAATAAGAGGCTGCCTCTAAATCACATGCGCTACAGAACATTACAGGAAGAGAAAAGGTGAGAAGATTCTAAATTCAGCCACTTACTTGAGAACCTTTCAGTGAAAAGTAGCGTGAAATGAAGTACAAAACTGACCTGGATATCATAACCTTCAATTAGTTTAATCTCAATCTCAAAAATACTATGATATATAGCTCAGATTTGAATCTCTTTTTTTTTATAAGAAACGTGAAACTTGTACAGATTTGAAGCTCGTGATTATGAAGACAACAAAGAGAGATCAAGAGACTGAGGAACGGATACTGGAAAGCTTTCACTGCCCATGTATCCTTACTGAACTAACATTCTTGCTTCTAATGTCTAAAAAGGGACATGTAAAACTGCAAATACAGATGAACCACTATGATTTCTCATTTCACGCACTGTGATTTCTTTCAATTTGTTGATGGAAATTCAAATGAGCTAGCATTTCCATCTAGCACATGAATTACGCACTATGATTCTTTCAATTTATTAATGGAAATTAGATGAGAAGCTTGTTGTGCTTCTTGTCAGAAGAATGCGAATCAAATGATTATAGAAATACATTGATCACACCAGAATTGCATAAAATGAATACACTTACATTGATGGCACTTGTTTGAACAAATTCAGGTCCCATACATCCTGAGGTACGACAAATGTATTCATAAGGTCTAGGTCCTGGAGAAAGAAATGCATAAGAACATTTTTGGACAGAAGTCTTTGCATTCACGTAGATGGACTGCACAAGAAGTGCTAAAACATGATGTTGGAGGACAAATTCTCATACTCACACTTGAAATCATGTTACCAAGGAGTATTAAAGCAGCATCAACCTGCATCAGTACATGCCTAATGAATAAAAACCTTGTAACTTTTACATAAGTTCTTGAGACATGAATAACGTCAAATCTGAACAAATAAACTGATAGGAAGTTTTGAGCTAAAAAAATAAACTAATAGGAAAGTTTCCAAGTGCTACAAGAGAGTAAGGATCTCCATTCTAGAACTTTAAGGGAGTTTTTATTTCAAGTTCTGTTGAAAAGAGTGAATCGTTCAACAATGATATGGATAAACTATATATACTTGGACAGCAGTGGATAAGGTTAAAAAAATAAATTAAAAAAAAAACTATGATGTCCTCAATAAATCTCAAAAAGTAACATAACATCTAATTGGTAAAATATTTTGGCAGACATCTTTCAGAAAGAAAAGTAAAAAAGAAACTGAAGCATTGAATAAAATGAGTATGTAAATGGAAGAAAGACTGACTGAGAAGAAATGGCAAATCCATTTAAAAATTTCTGTCAAATAGTCCAAAAGAAATTTGTAAATGAGCTGACTACAACTTACAACTGCAGTTACATTACTAAATATTGGTAAGCCATGCATCAAACAGCTCCATAGTAGTCGCCAGTTACAGTGGTACTGCAAATTTTTCTGCAAGTCAATGCAACTTCAATGTGAGGGAACAACATAAATTATAGTTTTACAAGAAGACTTCAGTTAGAACTTTTAGTTACAAAAAGTCAACAGAATAGGACCAGCATAGCGCAATGTTCAAATCAAAGGAATTTTGCCTCCAACAATTTGCAGCGTAGTCCAAAAAAATAAAATAAAATAAGAGTCAAATCAAACAAATACAATAACATGAATGGGAACAAAAGAAAGGGAAGCAGAAAATACCTCATTCGGGGCAGAAGAGCTTGATGACATCTCAACTTGTGAATCTGGTATCAACAACACAGAAGAGAGTTCTTGCAAACTCCTTCAATTGCAAGCAGATAGATAAAAGTATGTGAGCTCATCCAAGAATGGCGGAAGTGGAGAAAAAGTGAAAAAAAATTCTAAATGTTCCAGACCTTAGAGTCCATAACAAACCATCATAAGCGTGCCCCATATTTGCATCGTTCATAATTCTGCAATATATTCCAGGTCGTCAATTTTATCAGTGAACACCCCCTTTTCTAACAGCTAAAGCAAGTATTAACAGGCATGCAAGCAAATGCAAGTTTCGCAGTTTAACCACCATCACAAAGCAATTTCCAAATTAAGCATGCAGAAGAACATTAGAAGAATTCATGTCAGCAAGAAACAATGCCCCCAACAAACATGCAAATAGACCTGTTTAAAAAAAAAATGTAGTATCTTATCCTCTTTTCATATTTTTCTATGTCATTTTTTTTTCTTTTTTTATCAGAAACATCCAAATAAAAGGGGGGAAATGCTGTCTTACTAGGAATCATTTGCCCAAACAAGCACGCATAGATATGGGAAACTAATTTGAAAGAATTACACAAATATGAACTTTTATTACTATGAAAACAACAGCAAACTTGAAAGCACTTTATCCACCGAAAGAAATTACATAATTCTTTTGACAACACTATAATATGTATATACACACTCATACAAGAAACCAGAAGACAAACTGGCTTGAATAGTATAAATTTTATGCATAAACCTATGAATAGAAAATTTAGGAAACAATCCGTCAAAAACTAACGAAAGGAAAGATTGAAGCACAAGTTAAATAATGAAGACTCCCTTATCTCCCCATTATTGTCTTAAAAGTATGCAGCATTCACTTTTTGAGTAAAAGTTGTCAATACAAGAGAAACGCATAAGAAACAAATACACTAAACAAAAGTAGTACTATTGTATAAACTTGAAATGAAGAAGTTACCTCTCAAAGCTTGCAGATATGCCCTCAAACCAGTAGATGAAGAGGTCTTTACTAATACGCATATGGTAGTTACGAGTGAGACAACAGAATGCAGCATTCCTGTGAAACAGTCCATCTGCGTTATAATTCTTTTTTTTTTTTTTATAAGAAACAAGAAATTTTATTAAAAAAGTAATAATAAAGAAAGAAAGTACAAACGTCAGAGGACAAGAAGTCCTTGAAACAAAACTAGGCGGTCAAGGTGATCAACCTAGTAGGGGAAAAAAAAACACAAGCGCAAAAGACTACAACAGAAAAGCTAAGCCAATATTAAATCACATTCCGTAGAAGATCCAAGAAAGAAAAGGCCTTGAATTCTTTATCTTGCGAAGTCCATATTGCCACCCAGTAAATTATGCGATCCCAAACCTCACAAACCTCTCCCTCTACCCCATCAAAGGTTCGATTATTCCTTTCCAGCCACAACTCCCAAAGAGAAGCTAGGGATTACAATGTTCTAAACCGTTTAGCTTTCTTGTTCCATAGCGTTATCATTCCTTTTTTTTTAATTATATAGATACGAAACAAACATTTATTAAGGAGACGTTTGGTTCGTGGATTAGAATCATTTTCGGTTTACGTGTATTTTTTGTGAGAAAAAACACTGTAGCGAACCATAAATCATGATTCGAATCGGGGTACGAATCCCCCAACCAAACAAATAAAAATGAGTACAAGAACAGGAGGACAAGGAGTCCATTGGAAAAATATAACTACAACACTCCCAAAGAAAGAAAAAAAGGAAGAAAAATAGCGCAAACATTGTGAATAACTATATAGCATGACAATTCCAAAACAATGTTTTCAACAACACAAGCAGCTTATCCAATACCATGCAACAGAGAGAGACAAAAAGATAATCAAGTAGAATTATTTTCATCCGGAACAAAAATTTCAAATCCAAATCACCCCTTTCTTCCAACATGTCCAGCATTCTAATTCTATTAAAAATGCTCTTCTTTTCGGTCCAGTCCAACATTTCCAAAACGACTTTATTCCCTCTTTACAGTATTCTTTAAACCTTTTATGAAGCAATCATACTTTCAAATAAACCAAAATTAAGTAGAACACAATTCCGTCGGATGAGTGTAAAGAAAATATAGGACAATGATCATAAACTGTTAGAACCAAGGCTGCTTCACAAAAAAACCAATCATCCCCATCCCATGTTAAAACGAACCTACTAATTTACAATTCACTAACCGTGGAACCTTGCACCAAAATTTGACCAGTTAAACTAAGCATTAACGTGGATGAATCTCTCTTAAGTTAAATTTCCCTAGTACATCTATCAAAACTTCTTTCTCCTCTAAACTCAATAATTACTAGATTCCTGTATAGAGGGGGTTATACCGATAATGAAAACGTCGTAGAGTTCTTTTTATGAGGTTATGGACACCCAGTTTCCCATCCTTTCTTGTTTTTTGTCCTATTCTTCATAAAATTTCATCTCCTATTTTTATAACAATTGCATAAAATGCAATTTCCAGAGAATTTCTGCAGTTTCTTATCAACAAAAAAATGAATAAAATTTCAGCATTTTATGTCACTTGCCATCAACCTCTATTGGAATGCACTTTTTTCACTGTTCGCTCAGATATGGAATGCACTCGACAGAAAATTCAAAAACAATACAAAAATATCCAAACTTACTTGCAAAACCCGAAACTTGAGATGCTCTAAATAATCAAGTTAAAATTTACCAGAGCCACTTTCCTTTCATGAGTGCTTCTCTTAAACGTGCAGCAGCATGCTCTCTTTTCATCCGCTTTTCACTTGACGGAGGTTTAGCAGTGTTAACACAAGCCTGAGAAGTGAAATCATATTAACTAGCAACCAGGATCTTCATCTCAAATTTTCAGGAAAGCCAGATAACATCAAATCTCTTCTCAAATTACTTGCTTCTCCAGCATTTTTACGTTCCGTTCTTTTATGTTTGCATAAGAAGGATTTCAACAAAAAGACCTCCATTTCATCATTACAGCTTGAGCCAAAGCCGAGATGACAAATAATGTCAAATTAGAAATCTATACATATGACAGAATACCAAAATAGCTCTGAAAGATTCGAAACAACCAATAAAATCTAACCAAACTCTTACATGGAAACAAGATAATTTTAAGTTTACCAAGAAGAGCAAAAATGTAGCAAATAACTGATGAAAGAGAACCAGAAACCTTCTTCTATGTTTAGATGGAATAGTTCTACAGGGAAAAAAAAGGCATTATAAAGCCTGAACAAAAAATTGATCTGCAGGTCACTGAACACATGATAATAACTACCTGATAAAGTACAGCAGCTGCAAGGTCAACCAGACCATATTGAGAACTGCTCAAGGCTCCAAATTTTTCATCCTTAGATGCGTCAACCCTGTATAAATAGATAATAAAATAAGCAACTACTAGCATGGCCAAACAACCATCACCAAGAACACACTTGGAAAATAAATTGAGAAACTAAGGGAACACCAACCAGGGCAAACTACCACCAGATGAAATGCTTTGATCTAGTTCCTTGCAGACTATGTCAAGGAGTTGTTCTACCAAGATATTCCCATCAGTAGCACCTCTTGTCAAATTTAATTGTAACCTTGCATACAAAATAAGTGCATCCTGCCAACAAAAAATCCATAACATGGTAAACATGTGTATATGCAAATGCATTCGCAACATACAATTAGCACGTTATTAATAACAAAAAAAAATCCAGAAAAATGTTGCTTTAAATGCTGCTAGAAAACCTTAAGAGCGCGGTCGTGTGTTGTTAGCCAACAACGAAACACAAATTGCTGTACAGCACCATGGATCTCCATGGAATGATGACCTAAGTTGGGACCATCTTTCAACAAGTATTTATTGATGCACTCGATAAGCTTGCGTGAAAGCTTGTCTTCAAACCTGAAAAAAGTGACAAAATGTTTTCTTGTTATCCAAAAACAAAACAAATACGTCATTTGGTGCACAGAGATAGAAGAAAGAAAGAAATGCAAGCACAAGTTATCACTTACCTAACATAAGAGAAAATCCCTACAAACCCCTTAACAATGTTTTCTCTGAGATTATTCAAGAAATCTCCAGGTGGATTCTCCAAGAGGGACTGGAGCGTTAGAATGCAGCGAAAGACCTCCTCCCTAGGATTATATGAATTATCATTTCTGCCATCTAAGCTTGATTCCACCTTACCCATATAGAGAAGAACGAGATCTAACCAAGAGGAAGTAAGCTATGTATGAGAAAACTGGGCCATGATGCCACCAGTTAACATGTGACGAGAAATGAGCTCTGGTTTAGCTAAGTGAATACTCACTAGAATATATACGCTTCCTCATGTGGAAACGATAATCATTGACAGTCAAAAGATGCCGGAGAATAACCCCATATTCCGACCGAAAGCTTGGGACATCGCTCAAGACATCCCATATGTGATTAAAAAGGTGTTTAACCACAGAGAGTAAAGGCAGCATCTTACCTGAAATGACAATGAAAAGAAACTTACGATAATCATAGAGTATTTAAGAACAATTTCTGGATACATGCGCAGACACAAACACACATACGTACTAGTTGTACATAATGCCTGGCATTTGTATGCATATTTTATCTGCCACAAAGCTATGAAGAAATAGTGATTTCAGTTCATAGCTAGAATAGTTAATAAAAAGAGAGATTTCGTCCGTTTAGATATAAGTTTAATGATCACAGTATGATACTTTTGGAAACTAAAAATAAAATGACAAATCAGTCACTAAATTTTCAGAAAGAATGAGATCAAAGTTTTGGAGAGAAAAATAAAAAGGTAGTATACGTGTTGAATTCTACTTAAAGATAGGGACTAATTGTACAGCTGAAAGGAGGCAATAGGGAGGAAGACGTTGCAGGCTAAAAAGAGAAAAGGACAAATACAGAAAGAGATAGTAGAAGAAAGCAAAATGTCAGGGAAAAAAAGAAAAGAGTAAACTATGAAGCTTGTTTGGTCTTCTGTAGGGAAAAATGAGAACTTAAATTTTTTGAACTTTTTTTTTTTGATAATTGAGAACATGAGTTATGGCTGCTAGTGCACACGTTTTCTAAGGCCTCGTTCACTTCACAGATTCGAGCTTTCAATTCGAGTTGAGATGTGACATTTTCAGAGCTTTTCACTGTAGCAGAAAAAGTTAGATGTGACATTTTCTGAGAGCTTTTTACTGTAAAAACCTAAAACTGAAAACTCGAATCGGTGAAATGAAAGAAGCCTAAGTTACACAAGGATTGTCTAATGTTTAAAATGAAAGTTCTCTTTTTTTTGTTTTTTTTTTTTTTGTTTCAAAGAAAGTTAACAACGTATCAGATCAATATTTTATCCGCTCTCTATTAGCTTTCATTTGTTTTCACCTAACCATTTACGCCTCAATAATAATAAACAAATAAACATAAGTTTCAACCACTAGATTAAGTGTTTTAACCAAGTCTTAAAAGAATTTGATAAGATCTAATGCATTTAAAATTCAATTGCAAAATAAATTACCGAGCCTGTATCTATTTAAAAGAAAGATCCGGTGCATAGGAGCTCTTTACTCCATTGCCCCAAAATATTAAAATGGGTAACATATACATTTCCTCTCCTATGACAAACTTAACAAGAATGAACTATCATAAAACACAAATTAAGTCGATAAATACCAGAGAACTTAGAATCTTGCGCTCGTTGCACCACAATCCGGAGAGTCTTTGCGAATATCAACTTTGGCAATCGCCGCTTGCTCGAAGATATCTCCAATGAAACACATTGAATTAGCATAGTGATAAGAAAAGGCCATGTTTCAGCTGCAGCAATTAAAAATAAATTAATTAATTAATTAATTAAGAAATAAATAAAAACCAATTTACTTGACAATACTAAAAAAAACAAACACAAAACAAAACAAAACAAAACAAAAACTCCATTTCGACGGATTGAATGCATGATGCTCAAACTTTCATCTTACAATGACGAATGTCATTCGGGTTAAGCTTTGCCGTGTTTTTTCCAAGAAATTTGCAAAAGGCGATAGACCTCTCTCCTTCCAACCATGTATTCAACAGCTTTATCCCTTCCTATGAAAGTAAAACCAAATCAGAAACGAATATGTATTATACTACAAAATCAAAAAAGCTTTTTCTTGCAAAAATATTAAAACGAAAAAAAAACATCTGGCCGCCGAGGAAAATTAAGTTTGGAATGAAAAAAGTACAACCGAATTGGAAACACAGCTCAATTCTAAATCAACCATACGAACTTCAGACCAAAACAAGAAGCACAAACGGAATTTCTATAACAAGAAATTATTGTAAATTAGGCATTGGAATTCATTGCTCCAGTTAACGAACAAAAACAACAAACGCGCACGTAGTTTTCGTTTCGCTTAGTTGAAATTAAACAGCTCTTCTTCTACTTAATTCATTTCATCATTTTATATCATCAATCAGGAATAGCCATACGCGACTTTCCAAGCTGAATAATGCCCTAATTTGTTCCTGTTTTGACATTTGCTAATCCAATCTGAAAGCGATTATATCACAAAGTTCAATTTCATTTTCGGTTTTCTTTTTCTGCTCATGCATTTTCTCGGCGACCAAACGGAGAGGAAAGGGTAAACAAAAGAGGAAAAAAAAAGGTACTTCTCGAGCTTTGGCTTTATCGGA